>NW_025920105.1:3287529-3587529 GCF_902686445.1 Sciurus carolinensis | reverse complement strand
TGTGCCAGGCATCAGAGAGTGACCATGATGGGCACAGACCTGACACGGGCACAGAACTGACACGGGCACAGACCTGACACGGACACAGACCTGACACGGGCACAGACCTGACACAGGCACAGACCTGACACGGACACAGACCTGACACGGGCACAGACCTGACACGGGCACAGAATTGACACGGACACAGACCTGACACGGGCACAGACCTGACACGGGCACAGACCTGACACGGGCACAGAACTCACACGGGCACAGACCTGAAAACTAAATCCCTAATTTTAAAGACATTTTGCTTTTATTAGTTTACCCAATTTGAATTGAACCTTTTTAAATCTCATGAATTAAAAAGTATCTGGATCCATTTTTAAATTTTAATTTTAGGAGCGCTCAGTTTTGATACAGACAAAACATGACATCAGACAGCACAACATATAAATAACACAAAATCAGAGGCCTTGTAACTTTATAGGTGAATCTCCATTGCAATTTAACAGATGTTCAAAAAATAACTCTAGAATTGGATTAAAAAACTGGTCAAAAATCATTAACCTAGGTAGGTATGATGAAAATTGTGAGCTCAAAAATATAGCATTTAAGAAAATCAAAAGTCCTAGAAGAAAAATGATAATGGCCATTAATTATAGCATGAGAAAAGGAGAAAGAGAAGGGCAGAGAGAAAAAGATGAGGCGAGATAAAGAGATCTGTTGCAGCCCAGGAGAAATTTAAAATGGACATTTTTTCCCATTTCTTGGGTTTACGACTAGTCTCCCACTGAACCTTCCTCCATTTACATTTCAATATAAGACTTGACTGAGATCTGAAAGCAGCTAACAGGTTCTAGCAGAAACTTGATGCCTAGGGCATTTTAACCCTTTTTCCTGGTTAGTAATCAATTCAGGTTTGGTTGCAAAAAATTGTTACTTGTTGATAATGGGGCTGCTATATCATACGCCTTACTGGGACATGCCCCTGATGGTTGGACTTGTTATTCCCTCCCCATTGGTGTATGTGGGACCTCGTGGCAGGAGGACTAGGTGGGTTGGGCCAGAAAATGGAAGCAGAAAGAGCTGAGTGGAAGTTGGAGAAGGAGGAGGGATTAAGAGGGGGAGAAGAAGGAGGCATTAGAGTTTTCAAGAAGAGCATAGAAGCACAAGAAAGAAGAGACTTGAAGATGAAGAATCCCTTTCTATCTGCCTGCTTGCTCATGGAAGCTGTGTGCCATTACACAAATGAATGTTGATGGTTTTAAGCCGGGGGGCAAGTGAAGTGTTCCCAGGGTTGAATCTGCCAGATTGAAGGACCCAGGTCTCATGGTGGAGACTGATACAGCCAGTCTGTGGCCAGGGTGTATGTGGCCATTTTGGATTGATTATCTAAATGGCCCTGTGGCCAAATAGCAACTGGGAGTCAGGTGAAGGGTTGAATCTGCAGTAATGGAGGACCCAGATCCCATGGTGGAGACTGATACAGCCTAGTCTGTGGCCAGGGCATCCCGAGGCCAGAGTAGTTGACTGGAGACAAGAAGGCAGCACATAGATGGTTTCATCACACAAGCATCAATGTGGAGCCAGGCAAAAGCCAAGAAGAGTTGAGGACCTGATATCAGGGTTTGCGAGTATGAGTATGAGTGCGAGCATGAGTTGAGCCTCAACCTTTTTTTTTTTGTTCTCTCATTTATTTATTTGTTAATTCATTCATTCATTTATATTTGCAAAATGTCATTAAAATAAAAAAATTCTGGATTAAGGGCCAGGTACCAATCAATTTCAGTTACACAATTCATTTTGTTCTGTGTGTTTCTGCCTGATAAGGATGAAAGTCATTTTATTGTTCTAATTGAACTGGTGAGATTTACATTTCTTACAGGTAAAACACATACCTTTCTCCCTCTTGAATTTGCATCACTAATATTTAACAAGTAATTTAACATGCAGAGATTTAAATTCCCAGATTCTCTAACTAGGCAATTATAGAAAGCATTTAACAAATTCTTAATCATCTTATAACCAATTTACCAAATAGCATATTATAAAAAGTCATAAACTAAAATTAGTAGGATATTATCTTACTCTTCTAAGAATGTTATTTTTTATAATAGTTGATCGCCCACTGCAATGTTATGTTTATAATCTAAACACAATTTTTTGCCATGTTCAAATGCTTCACTTAATGGTAGAAAGCATATTTCTACAAATGGCATTAATCTCTAAGCAATGATAGTTGATTTCCATATTTATATCCCACAATATGTTTGTAGTGTTTATACTGTGAAAAGTAATGAAATTGATTTTTTTTTAGATTTTTTTTATTATTGTATACAAATGGGATACATGTTGTTTCTCTATTTGTACATGGAGTCAAGGCATACCATTTGTGTAATCATAAATGTACATATGGCAATGATGTTTGATTCATTATTTTTTTCCCTTCCCCCCACCCATCCCACCACACTTTTCCCTCTATACAGTACTTCTTTCCTCCATTCTTACCACCCCCCTTATCCCTAACCCTAAACCTAACCCTAACTCTCACACTAACCCTTCCCACCCCCATAATAAGTCCTCATCCGCTTATCAGCAAGACCATTCATCCTTTAGATTTTTGAGATTGGCTTATCTCACTTAGCATGATATTCTCCAATTTCATCCATTTGCTGGCAAATGCCAAAATTTTATCATTCTTCATTGCCGAGTTATATTCCATTGTATATGTATGCCACAGTTTTTTTATCCATTCATCAACTGAAGGGCATCTAGGTTGGTTCCACAATCTGGCTATGTTGAATTGAGCAGCAATGAACAATGATGTGGTTGTATCTCTGTAGTATGCTGATTTTAAGTCCTTTGGGTATAGGCCAAGGAGTGGGATAGCTGGGTCGAATGGTGGTTCCATTCCAAGGTTTCTGAGGAATCTCCATACTGCTTTCCAGAGTGGTTGCATTAATTTGCAACCTCACCAGCAATGTACGAGTGTACCTTTTTCCCCACATCCTAGCCAACACCTAATGTTGCTTGGGTTCTTGATAGTCTCCATTCTAATTGGGGTGAGATGAAATCTTAGGGTAGTTTTGATTTGCATTTCTCTTATTACTAGAGATGTTGAACATTTTTTCATATATTTGTTGATTGTTTGTACATCTTCTTCTGTGAAGTGTCTGTTCATTTCCTTAGGCCATTTGTTGATTGGATTATTTGTATTCTTGCTGTAGAGTATTTTGAGTTCTTTATAGATTATGGAGATTAGTGCTCTATCTAAAGTATGAGTGGCAAAGATATTCTCCCACTCTGTAGGCACTCTCTTCACATTACTGTGAGTTTTCTTCGCTGAGAGAAAACTTTTTAGTTTGAATCTATCCCAGTTGTTGATTGTTGCTTTTATTTCTTGTGCTATGGGAGTCCTGTTAAGGAAGTCTGATCCTAAGCCAACAAGTTGAACGTTTGGACATAATTTTTCTTCTATAAGATTCAGGATCTCTGGTTTGATTCCGAGGTCCTTGATCCATTTTGAGTTGAGTTTTGTGTAGGGTGAGAGATAGGATTTTAATTTTGTTCTGTTGCATATGGTTTTCCAGTTTTCCCAGCACCATTTGTTGAAGAGGCTATCTTTTCTCCATTGTATATTTTTGGCCCCTTTGTCTAGTATGAGAAAATTGTATTTATTTGGGTTTGTGTCCATGTCCTCTATTCTGTACCATTGATCTACCTGTCTATTTTGACACCAATACCATGCCGTTTTTGTTACTATTACTTTATAGTAGAGGTGAAGATCTGGTATTGCGATACCCCCTGCTTCACTCTTTCTGCCAAGGATTGCTTTAGCTATTCTGTGTTTTTTATTCTTCCAGATGAATTTCATAATTGCTTGCTCTATTTCTGCAAGGTACATCATTGGGATTTTAATTGGAATTGCATTGACTCTGTATAGCACTTTTGGTAGTATGGCCATTTTGACAATATTAATTCTGCCTATCCAAGAACATGGGAGATCTTTCCATCTTCTAAGGTTTTCTTTAATTTCTTTCTTTAGTTTTCTGTAGTTCTCATTGTAGAGATCTTTCACCTCTTTTGTGAGATTGATTCCCAAGTATTTTATTTTTTTCGATGCTATTGTGAAAGAGGTAGTTTTCCTAATTTCTCTTTCTGAAGATTCATCACTTATGTATAAATATGCATTGGATTTATGAGCATTGATCTTGTAACCTGCTACTTTACTGAATTCACTTATGAGTTCTCAAAGTTTTCTGGTCGAATTTCCAGTTTCCTCTAAATGTATAATCATGTCATCAGCAAACAGGGATAGTTTGAGTTCTTCTTTTCCAATTTGTATCCCTTTAATTTCCTTGGTTTGTTTAATTGTTCTGGCTAGAGTCTCAAGGATGATGTTGAATAAAAGTGGTGAAAGAGGGCATCCCTGCCTTGTTCCAGTTTTTAGGAGTAATGCTCTAAGTTTTTCACCATTTAGAATGATATTGGCCATGGGCTTAGCATAAATGGCCTTTACAATGTTAAGAAATGTTCCCACTACCCCAATTTTCTCTAGTGTTTGGAGAATTAAAGGATGCTGTATTTTATCGAATGCTTTTTCTGCATCTATTGAAATAATCATGTGATTCTTAACTTTAAGTCTGTTGATATGGTGAATGATATTTATTGATTTCCAGATGTTGAACCAACCTTGCATCCCTGGGATAAAACCCACTTGATCATGGTGCACTATCTTTTTAATATATTTTTGTATGCAATTTGCTAAACTTTTGCTGAGAATTTTTGCGTCGATGTACATTAAGGATGTTGGTCTGAAATTTTCTTTCCTCGATGTGTCTCTGTCTGGTTTAGGTATCAGGGTGATATTGGCTTCATAGAACGAGTTTGGGAGAGTTCCCTCCTCTTCTATTTCATGGAATACTTTGAGGAGTATTGGAATGAGCTCTTCTTTAATTGTTTTGTTGAACTCGGCTAAGAACCCATCTGGTCCTGGACTTTTCTTTGTTGGTAGTCTTTTGATGACCTCTTCTTTTTTACTGCTTGAAATTGATTTATTTAAGTTGTGAATGTCCTCTTCCTTCAGTTTAGGTAATTCATATGTCTCTAGAAACTTGTTGATGTCTTCGAGGTTTTCTGTTTCGTTGGAGTATGGATTTTCAAAGTAGCTTCTGATTATGTTTTGTATTTCATTCATGTCTGTTGTGATATTTCCTTGTTCATTCCAAATTTTAGTAATTTGATTTTTCTCCCTCTTTCTCTTTGTTAGTGTGGCTAAGGGTTTATCATTTTTGTTTATTTTTTCAAAGAACCAACTATTTATTTTGTTAATTTTTTCCAATTGTTTCTTTTGTTTCAATTTCATTGATTCCGGCTCTGATTTTAACTATTTCCTGTCTTGTACTACTTTTGGTGTTGGTCTGCTCTTCTTTTTCTAGGTCTTAGAGCTGTAGTGTTAAGTCGTTTATTTGTTGATTTCTACTTCTTTTTTTGAATGCGCCCCATGAAATAAATCTTCCTCTAAGTAATGTTTTCATAGTGTCCCAGAGATTTTGATATGATGTATCTTTGTTCTCATTTACTTCTAAGAATTATTTATTTCCCTTCTGATGTCTTCTGTTATCCATTCATCATATAATAGTGTATTATTTAATCTCCAGGTATTGGAGAAGTTTCTGTCATTTATTTCTAATTTCAATCCATTATGATCTGATAGAATACAAGGTAGTATCCCTATCTTCTTGTATTTGCTAACAGTAGCTTTGTGGCATAAAATATGTTCTATCCATGTGCTGCTGAGAAGAAAGTGTATTCGTTCTTTGTTGGATGGTATAGCCTACATATGTTGGTTAAGTCTTAATTGTTGATTGTGTTATTGAGATCTATGGTTTCTTATTCAATTTTTGTTTGGAAGATCTATCCAGTGGTGAGAGAGGTGTGTTAAAATCGCCTAGTATTATTGTGTTGTGGTCTATTTGATTTCTGGAATTGAGAAGGATTTGTTTGGTGTACGTGGATGAGCCAATGTTTGGGGCATAGATATTTATGATTGTTATGTCTTGCTGATTTATGCTTCCCTTAAGCAGCATGTAATGTCCATGTTTATCCCTTCTGAGTAGTTTTGGCTTGAAGTCCACATTATCTGAAATGAGGATGGATACTACAGCTTTTTTGCTGTGTCCGTGTGCATGGTATGTTTTCTCCCATCCTTTCACCTTTCGTCTATGGGTATCTCTGAGTCTCTTGCAGGCAGCATGTTGTTGGGTTTTTCTTTTTAATCCAATCTGCCAGTCTATGTCTTTTGATGGATGAGTTCAGGCCTTTAACATTCAGGGTTATTATTGTGATATGATTTGTATTCCCAGTCATTTGACTCATTTTTGTTTTTTGACATGATCTGGTTTCTCCTTTATTTGGTTATTCCTTTAGGCTACTTCCTCCTGTTGCTGATTTGCATCATTGTTTTTCATCTCTTCCTCATGGAATATTTTGCTGAGGATGTTCTGTAATGCCTGCTTTCTTTTTGTAAATTCCATTAGCTTTTGTTTATCATGGAAGGATGTTATTTCGTCGTCAAGTCTGAATGTAAGTTTTGCTGGGTATAAGCTTCTTCGTTGGCATCCGTTTTCTTTCAGGGCTTGGTATATGTTGTTCCAGACCCTTCTAGCTTTTAGGGTCTGGATTGAAAAATCTGCTGATATTCTTATTGATTTCCCTCTGAATGCAATTTGATTCTTTTCTCTCACGGCCTTTAAAATTCTGTCTTTATTTTGTTTGTTAGGTATTTTCATACTAATGTGCCTTGGTTGGGTCTGTTTTAATTTTATATATTTGGAGTCCTGTAAGCCTCTTGTACTTGGTTTTCCATTTCGTTCTTCAGATTTGTGAAATTTTCTGATATTATTTCATTGAATAGATTGTTCATTCCTTTGGTTTGTTTCTCTAAGCCTTCCACAATCCCAATAATTCTTAAATCTGGCCTTTTTGTGATATCCCATAATTCTTGTAGATTCTGATCTTGATATCTTACCATCTTCTCTGTTTGGCCAACTTTATTTTCAAGATTAAATATTTTGTCTTAAATGTCTGAGTTTCTGTCTTCCAGGTGTTCTATCCTATTGGTTATGCTTTCTATAGAGTTTTTAACTTGGTTTATTGTTTCCTTCATTTCAGGGATTTCTGTTTGTTTGTTTTTTTTCAGAATCTCTAACTCTTTTTTGAAATCATCTCTTGCTTCCCATATTTGTTCTTTTAACTGTTGATTGGTATGATCATTTAATGTCTGCATTTGCTTTTTCATCTCCTCCTTCAATGCCTGCATTTTCTCTTTCATCTCCTCATTTGCTTCCCTGATTGTTTTAATTATGTACATTCTGATCTCCCTTTCTGACATTTCTTCTGCTGTGCTGTAATTGGATTTTATTGATATATTATCTAGGTTTGTTTGGGACATTTTCTTCCCTTGTTTTCTCATATTGGTCAATGTCAGTGGGACCCTGAGATATTGCATATTTCCTCTATTGGCTTATAGTGTCCCTGTAGATTTCCAGTATATCATCTCTCAGCCTTCACAAGCCTGAAGTCTTGGAGGAACTTGATAATTCAGTGCTTCCGAAGATACTGCCTCTTGTCCCCTACTGGTTCCAGGGCTTGGAGCTGGCTCTGTGCAGAAAGGCTCTCACTGGGGGGCCTGCACTGTTCAGCTGGCCATGTGGTAGAAGCCCACCACCGGAGTGTGCAAGGGTACCTGGGGAAGACTCTAGCTGCCCAGCCCTGCTCTGATAAGCCACCTCTATCTGTACCTGCCACCCAGACCAAGCTTCACCTGGTGGGGGAGACTCACCCCATGGCTCTATTTTTGTCTGAGACTCTCAATGCCTCCCCTTCCTGAGTCCTGGGTTCTGGAGGGACTGGAGATGCAGTCACCCTGTAATCCGCCATCTTGGATCACTCAGTGGAAAGAGTCTGTGGCCAGAGGGGGCAGGGCCACCTGGAGAAGTCTCTGGCTGCCCTGCCCTGATCCCAGAGACTGCTTGCAGGTCGAAGCTCTCCATTGACTCAGGGCCTTGTGGCTGTCTCTGTGTAGAAAGGCTCTCACTGGGTGGTCTGCTCCAAGAATCTAGCCTTGAAAGTTGCCTCCTGCCACAGGGGGCCAGTGTGCTTGGGGAAATCCCTGGCTGCCCTGTCCTGGTCCCTGAAGCTGCTTGTGAGCCAGAGCATGCCACGCTGGCTCCGGGACTTGGAGCTGGTTCTGTTCCGAGCCTCAACCTTGAGAGAGAATCTCCACCATAAAATCAGGAATCCACCCAGCAGATAAGGCTGACTATAGGGGCCATCCATAACTATAAAAATTGTGGCTGGGGGTACCCCCACCCCTCAGCCACCTCAAGAGCCCTAGACACATGATGGTCACTTCTCAGGTCAGCAGAGGTGTGTTTAAGTGGTCTGGAATGGGGGCCTGTCTAAGAGAACTCACCAACCTGAAGTCCAGTGTTGCATGCAAAAAGCTGAGTGTCAGGGCAAATGGAGAGTGGGGCTGTGTCCAGGGGCACTGGAGCATCGGATAGGGTTCCACTTGCTTAAGAGACAGTGGAAGAACACATCCCGAGTCATGGCACCAATGTAAGGAATCCCACAAAAACACGCTGGACACGGGAAATCACATAAGGGAGTTTATTAAGCAAACAGATTGTATCCCTGCAGGGTAAGAGAGAAAATTAGAGGAAAAGAGAAAGGAAAGAGAAAGGGCACATGCAAGAAAGAGTGTCAAAAGCAAGGAGGAGAAAGTAGGCATGTGTGGGAGAGAAAAGCAAGAGAAAAAGATGGCGGAGTAGCTACCATGAAGAAGTTGAATTCTGCCAGGCTAACAGGAGACCAATAATGGAAAAGGATACTTGCAAGCTGACTGATGAACCAATAGCTAGCTAGGATGTTCACAGACTGACAGTAGTTGGTAGGTGGGGAAATGGCTGCAACGGAAAGGGCGGGGAGAACAGCTTTGTACATTACAGGTGCAATGTCCCCATTTCATGGGAAAATAAACCAAGTACTGGGGGAACATAACCACCCAGGTCCCAACTGGGGTGAGGTCTGCCCTCCACACAGAGGACTGAATCCTCCAGTCTTTGAAAAGACAGATTTTCTCAGTGTTGTGGACTTATGTCTCCACTGTGTGGGGACAGTCACAACCTTCCTGGGACCCAACTGCAATGGAAATAATGGGGACCTCTAACACCACCCTGGCTTGCCATGTGGTAATAGACTAATCAGGACTCTTGGGAGCAGCTTGGATGTGCCCCATGTGATGGAGACTTAACCTTAGCCAGCAGCCAGGCTCAGTGTTGACAGGAGGGTCAGACTTACTCCCAGCACCACCCCATCTCCCTGAGTCATCCCAGTATCCCAGGAGGAGGGCTGGCTCCACTGCCTTGCCAGAAAGGGATCTCCAGCCACACTGTTGTGATTGTGGGCCAGTGAGAAAGACCGAGGGTCACTTACAAGGAGCAGAACAGTCCTGTGAGAAATTGGGACAACAGGTGGATTAGTCACAGGCTGCAATTTCTGCTTGTTGTCTGTTGTGACTAAGCTTCATCCCAGGTCAACTGCACAGTACTGCACACAGTACATCAGGCAACTCACAGTTGTGCAAAAAGAAAAATGCCCCAGAGACATCCTGGTTCTGATCCTGAGGAACTGTAGTACATCACCTGGCACCATAGGCTGACTTTGTAGAAGAGATGATGCTAAGTTTCTGGATGTGGGGAGGTGATCCAGGAGGCACAGGATTCTTGATATCTTACCAGGTTCTTAGCAGATGGAAGCAAGAAGTCATGGGCCAAAGATGTACCATTTTCCTTGCCCCAAGAAAGTCAGATGTGACCAGGCCTCCCTCTCCCTACATCAAACTCAGTCTACTCAGAGCAGATCTGTGTGGCAGGGCCCCTCCTGCTTTTGTCTCTGTGTCCCCATCCCCTCTGCACTGCAGACCATGCCCTCATACATCCTAGTGCAGAACCTCCTGATGCCCCACTCAGGACAATGTCCACCCCTTATTCTGTGTGCTTAATATACTGGTTCCTTAGTTATGAAGATAAGATAGACACCCAGATCTAGGGTCCCTGGTTTTATGTAGCTCTGCAAATTACTCGCTGTGTGAACTCAGGTTAGTTATTGAAATTCCCTGGGCCTCAACAGCCTTATGTGTAAATGGGGTTCCATGACAGCACCTATTTTCTAGGATTTGCAAGAGTGAGTCTGATTCACACAAATGCTCTTAAGTTGTCTCTCTGCCATGGCACACCCTAGACAAGTCTGCAGTCCCATCACCACAAAGTGACAATTTCCCAATTTCTGACAGTCCGCTGCAGACTATCTGGGTATAGGTGAAAGGGTCTTGATGGAGCCCCTACTGCCCAGGTTGTGCAGATCAGTTGCTCCTCTGTGGCACCTGCTCTTGGTTGGCGGCACTGTAGAGATCACAGACTCTGGACAGGTCACCTGATTTTCCAGGCTCAGCACAGCCCTCTCCTGGGAGAGGTGTCTGCAGTATATCCCACCACAGCTTGCAACTCTGTACACCCAGCAGCATGCAAGTGTCCACAGAGCAATTTTCTCATGGAGACTGGGCCCCTGAGTCACTCCATGTTCCAGGAAGACACACCCTCTCCACATCTTCAGGGCAGGACTCGAGATCAGCGGCCCCATGAACCCTCCCTCTTCCTCTAGCTCCTGTCAATTCCTTCCACCCCACTGCTGAGCATAGGCCCAGAGGACTCTGGGCCTTAGCAATGCCAGAGGAGACTCAGCACACCTGGGTCTCCCTAGGAAAATCTGGCAGTGGGACTGTTCACATTGATGGATAGGCACCCTCTCCCTGGGGATGAGGCATGAGGCATGATAAATAGCCCAGATACCACAGGCCCTGAATTTCCCAATGCACTCCCAGAACACAGTCCCTGCTAGGTTGGTAGAGCTCTCAGGCCCCACCCAGTTTCTCTGCCCACCCTCCACAGCCCAAACCTACCTCTTGGAGGAGGAGGACAGCCCAGTGACCAGAAGTACAGACTGTGGGCCACAGGGTCCCTTCCTAAACAGTCACCAACTCCCATGTTTTTGGAAGTATGTGCTATTTCATCTGGGAACTGGAGGCGATATAGCATCTAGGAGGCCAGGCAGCTGGAGAAGCAGGCATCCTGTAGGAAGCTTGGCTGGCTCAAGGAATGGGTGCTATTTCCAGATGCAGAGAGCTGTCCATGGAATATCTTCCTCTCTTCCCTCCTCTGCTCCAGCTCTTCCCTTTACAACACCTCTTTCTCCCTCTCTTTCCAGTTTCCCTGATACATGGTCCCTACCTCCCCTAAAGACTCTGCCCTTACCCTCCCCCACCTGAACTTTTCATCAGGCTCTTGTCCTCCAGGTCCTCTCAAACTGTCCTGGGATCCTCCAATCCTTCCTGCAGCCCCATCAAATCTACCAAATGGTGGTGACTTTCTCCTGTTGCAATCCTGCCTCTCCCCAACCCCTCTCAATTCCCCATGAACCTGTCTGGTCTCAGCAGCAACCCTCTGGTGCCCCAGTCTTACAAGCTATTTGTGGGCTAGTCCTAAACCCTCCTGGCCTCCCTCCTGTTCAGCACTCTATCACGCTGCTAACCAAGGCTCCATCCATTTCTTTGGCTCTAAGTTTTAAAGACCTCAGTCCAGGGCTGCTTGGGGCCTGGGGGAGGCAGTGCAACATGGAGGAGTGCATGGCAGGGAAAACTCACCACCTCATGTCTGGGATGCAAGAGAGAAGCAAGATGAGCCTGTGTCCCCCACTCTTCTTTAAGGACACACCTCAGAGCCCTGAACCCCAACCAGGTCCCACCATCAGATACTGATTTTGAACAGATTGCCTGTGGGCACTCTGTCCTGCAGGCAGTTCTTCTGGGCTTTACTCCTTGTGCTTCATGAGACACACCCAGACTGAGACAATCTCTAGGTTTCCCTGAGGCCATGACTGACCAGGAGCCTATCTGCAAGGCAGGTGCAGGGCTGTCTGTCTGGTGTCCCAGCCTCTTCCTGGGCAAAGCCTGAAGCTACCTCTTCAAAGGGGAGTGGATTGAAGGGACAGAACAGAGACCTCTGGGGCCAGGTCTCTGACTACCCAGCTGTTTTTGCCATGTCCCAGCTTCCCCTGGACAGACACCCTGCTGTCTGGGTCAGAGCCCACACTGCCACCTGGATGGGGGCTCAATCTCTCTTCTGGGCAGTGGCAGGGCCCTGCCATCAGCCATGGCAACCTCCTTGCCAAGGCCACAGGAAGACTGCAGGCTTTGGATACAGCAGAGTGGATGCGCTAGCCATCCGCATAATAAAGTCTCTTGCGTGAGGTTCTGTGTCCATCGTGTATTTCTGGGAGCTATTGTTGAGCCGCAACTGAGACCAGGTGTACGGAGTGCCAGTTCTGTTGGAAGGGCTGGAACCACCGCGTGTCCCGAGCTAAGCTGCATTTTTCTGTACACATACCTCCATATACATCACACACCAAACGAAATGCAGCTCAGCACCCACCAGTGAACAAACACCTCTTTACACATCACATAACACAATGGAACAAAGAGCACACACCACATACACACATAAATCCTTTCACCTTGTGCAACACACAATCACAGCACACAACATGTACACACAGATGTTCTTTCAGATCACATAGCACACTCCCAATGCAACACAGCAGACAACACATGTACACAACCTCCTTACACATCACACAACACACAGTGTAACACACAGCACAGTCCACAGGCATACACACCTACTTACAATACACATCAAACACACGGCACGTACTATGTTCACAATACCCATGTGTTTACACACAGCACACACACCACATGCCCACACTTCCACACACTTTACACACATCACATACACACACTTCACCCCACACCCACAATATTCATTGACTTTACTGGAGATTTGCATGGCTCATTACATGGTGAGGTTGAGGAAAGATGTGCACCATGTGTACTCTGTCCTTGGCTGCTGACCAGCTTCCTTTGCCGTGGGGAGGCCGTGGGGTCCATTGGCTATGGGTGAAATGCTCAGTTTCCCTTGGATTCCAATTTGCCCTACTGATCCCCTCCCCAACAGTGGTCTCTGATGATACACTGAGGGCCCATGGTCTAGCCCAGGTTATGCCTCTCAGCCTAGGTCAGACCTGGGCACCCACGGGACAGCAGCCACACCTCACAACTAAGTGTCCCCACACCTTAGATTTGTGGGATTCCCCCACTCCTCACCCACACATTCTGTCCATATGCTTGTCAAGTTCAGGGAATTCCCACCCAAGTACACTGCCACAAGTTCTTCCATTTCTCCCCTGTGCTGGGCTCCAGCTGCAATCTCCCACAATACAGAAGTGGGGAGGGGAGATTAAGCATGGAGCGGGCCTCCAGGATCACAGAATCTCCCTTCTGGGCACTCTCACTGGCACTGAGTCTGCCTAGCAACCTACCCTGAAGCCCAGGAGCAGCTTGGGGTGGGCTGAGCAGGAGGTAGCTCCAAGTTCTAAGCAGGAATTTCTGTGGGGTCTGGCACAGGAAAGAAGGTAAGGAGAATGGGAAGTCCAGGAGGGGACTGAGAAGACCCTGGCAGCTGGGACACCCCAAAAACACACTGCTCATGGTCATCACTTTGCAGGAAATGTGGATAGTACCTCAGTGAAGGGCTCTAGGTGAGCAGGCTAGGAAACCTGGGTAATTACTGCAGGGGAACAGACACTGTGAAGGATCTTTTGTCTTCCTGGAGTCCCTGCTGATGGACTGAAGTCTTCACCTACATCAGAAATAAGAGAAAAATGTCTATATACTGTTCAAGTGCCAAGGACCCCCTTTCTTCTCATGGTGCTGCCCATCTTCCAGGACTCTGTAGGTGTCCAGCATGAAGGTTAATGTGTCATCTGTGAGGATGTGGGGTTCACAGCAGATATTTAGACCTACCTCCTGTCACACTCCCCATCCTCCTGACCCCATGTGCTTCCAAACATTTGCTGTCTGAGCTCTTCCCTCTTCTCATCCACCACTGAGGTACATGTACCTGGGCAGTCCTAAACCCAGACCCTTTCTCTAAAGTTGGAGTTAAGATCCCCCACGTGTCCTATTCCTCATCTTCTCCTTCAATAATGTGACACCTGCAGTTCTATCTGGGAATCTTCTTATGATATGGGCAGACTCCCAGGTGCCCTAGCTATGGGGTCAATGAGGCATTAACCCAGTGACCAGGTGACCCTGGCTAACTCAAACCTAGGGCTCTTGTAAATCATTCTACCTGCAACTAAATGCTTTCTTTATTTTGTTACAAAACAGTACCCAGGCTGTGGAAGCCTCTGGGTAGCTGGAGAAGGTTAGAGCAGGAGAAACAAAAGACCAGCATGGAGACTAACTGAGAACATCTTTCATAGCCACACAATATCTCTAACTGTGAGCAGGGAGACACATACCAGAGTAAGCAGTCAATCTCACACATTCCACTGGCAATGCTGAGCAGAAAGGACATGGTAGGCACCTGCACTCCTTGTCTGACCAGGCTGGATGAGGACCTCTCCTCCTCTGCACTCAGGAGCACTGAGCCAGGCCATCATTGCAAAGGTCTGTGACACCTGCTGTCTGGGTTTTCCAAAAGAGCCCACGCAGCCTTGCACCTGGAGGGAGTCATTTATTTCTATTTACTTTTCACTACAACCCTTTCCTACCTGCAGGGACAGAAGTGACTCAGGTCAGGGTCATTTCTCAAACCATCAGGGTCAGAATTTTTTCTCCAGTTACAGTCTCTATCATTCAGTACCTTTCACTATGAACTGGACACACTTTCTTAACTCTGGTAAGCAACAAAGTCTGCAGCCACATCCCCACCAAAGACAAAAACTTCCCAGGACCCTTCTGTCCTCCAAAGATTCAGGAGATCCATAACCTGCCAGAAAGTCATTGAGAAGAGAATTCTGATCTACCCCACAGTGTGCATAAGTCTTCTGCTGAATGTTGTCACTGAGTTCCAATATCCATAGAGCCTGGTGCAGAGGCCACACCTGGAATGCCAGCTACAGGGAGACTGAGGCTCAAGGATCAGTACCACTTAGTGAGACCTTGTGTTTAAATTAAAAAAAAAAAGTCTGGCAGAGAGCCCATGGGTTTCACAAACCATACCTCAAATCAACAATTGCTTTCAGGTTTTAAAATATCCATAGATGGACCAAGAGGCAGCATCAGGGCTCCAGATGATCCCAGACCTACTGTGGAGGAGGTGAGTCCCAAGCAGCACCAGCCTCACCCTGCCTTATATGCCTGACCCTGAGCCTAACACAGCCATATGCTGGGCTCAGCTAGGTGTGTCTAGACAGGGTTGGCCTTGATCTTTATCTAGATCTTTGCTTCATCTTGACCTGGCTAGGCACAGTACTGGATGAGTTCTGGAAATGACCCCTGACCGTGTGTTTATCTCTTCTGTACACACAGGCTTATCTGTGCTCCTGGTTTTAAAACTAAGAATCTCCAAGTCTCCAAATTAGCCCATCACCCTGTGGAGCTCCCTCAAGGAAAACTGGTTGGCAGACTGTGCCTGTCATCTTCTGGAACACCCAGACTGAACAGTCTTGCCCGCCATAGAACAGAACATGGCTCCTCCTTGAATGGCTTCTGTTTGCACCCTCCCCTGGAGTGTTCTGAGTGTAGAGCATGACCATGGGGCACTTGGGACTTGGTTCTGTTATCTGGCCTGCCCCTCACTGCTTGGGTACCACTGGCCAAGGGACATCAGCCCTCTGAGCCTCCTCTGCCATTTGAAAGTTGAGGTGATCACTGCTCCCTTACAGTCTTCAGGAAGATTTTCCATGACCCCATGTGTGGGGAGCATCCTGCAGGACTCAGGGCAGAACAGGTGCTCTAAGCAATGGAAGCTCTGCCCTTCCAACTCCCCAGCGGGATAGAGTTGGAAGTACCTCCTGCCCTCATGCCCTCATGTTGGAGACAAAATTGGTGCCACCTTCCCAGCACCCTGCTCGTTCTAACCCACACACCTCACATGTTTTTACTCACATTATCTGCCTCTCCACCCAACCTCTGCAGCCTGAACCCTCCTGGAGCTCCAGAATACCCCAAAGAGTACTCAGACCCACTTCTTGGGCTGGTCCTGTAGAGGAGGCCAGTCCTGTAGCTCACAGAGGGCCCAACCTGATCTCTAGGTTGAGGGTGCCACCTCTGTTGCTGTGACCTCTTAGAATTGGTATGCAGAACTGTCCTGGAAGTGTTTAGCATTGGGGCCTTGCAGAGGAAGCTACAGGGCTATTGGGAGAGGGCCTCAGGGAATGGCAGGCAGCAGTGCAGCGCTCTTCTAGAATAAGCAAGTGGCCAGAGCAGAGCCCTGTATAGGAAGATTGCTGTCTAACATAGAACACACAAAGTGGCATTTCCTTGAGACAGAGCCCAGGAATGCCACAGTCTTTCATGACCACCTACCTGTGCACAAATGCACACAATCCCATGGTCGAACTGCAGAACCACACATGTACAGAACCAGGTCACCTCTGCTGATTTCATCCCACAGTGCCCGCTTCCACTCCTGAGACATTCTCTACAGTTGAACTGTGGCCCTGTGCATTGTGTCCAGCTCCTCCACTGTTTCACCTTCACTTGACACCACTGGAGTGCTTCCTCCTTGGTCTGAAAAACAATTTCCACATCATATTTGCCTGCACGTTTTATGGGCCTCTCCTGCTTTATTGCATGAACACCTCCTCATCCCCTTTCAAGTGCTTCACAATTTCTAGACAAGGTCCAGTTGCAGAGCTTCCTCTGATTGCTCCACTTGCATCAGTGACTCCAAGAAAGTGAGATTAGAGCAGCGGCATGTGCTTGTCCCATTTCCAATGAGCTTTCCAAGTTCTTCACACTGGCTCTTTGGACTTGTATATTTGAAAATGTTCTTTTCAACTCCTCCTCACTGGCACCTGGCATTTTCCTTTTAAGAAAGGACTTTGCCCACCAGAAGGGTCTCATCTGACATCCCACCCTTGCTTTTATTTATGTTGCCAAAAGCTGGGCCCTCAGGTCTCACAAGTATGGATGCCTGTGCCCTCCCTCTAAGCATTCAGTGGAATCTCTTTCTTCTGAAAATTCCTGCAGATTGCTCTGCATAGAGTCAAGTGTGAGTCCAGAGGAGGGGAGCAGAGCCAAAGCCCAGCTCTTCCCAGGGGTTTATGTTCCACAATAGGGATGCACCAGGAAGGCCACAGGAGAAGAGAGATGAGAGGGACCAGAGGGTAGGTGGAGCCTGGGGAAGACAGCAGCCCTAGATCCTAGAATGGAGCAGGAAAGGCAGTGACTGGATGAGCCTCCACATCTGAGTTGTGGGTAGAATGGGACCTGCCCCAAATGTACCAGTTCTGCCACACCACCCTAGGCACCATGTGTCTGGAAACCTGTTTGCAGAAGCTAAGGCTGCCATGGGCAGGGCTGGGCTCTTGAACCTGTTAGCCCACCCAGAACTTCAGAGCCAGAAACTGAGTGAGGTGCCCCTGGTTGTTGTTCTCTCACTTGTGACTTTAGAATCACTTCACCAAGTCTTGCTATGATCCCTACTCAGGACTCATGAGTCACTTTCGTAGGTACACCAGTCTTGCTATCACTCCTGGGCAGGAATCACCTAATTCACATTCACTGGCACCCAGTCTTTATATCACCCCTGATCAGGACTAATCTGGATCATGTTCACAGGCATGCAGGGCACTGCTCTACTCCAGGTCCCTTCCTGGCCATATCCAGCCCAGGTCATAAGGCATCTACAATGGGGAAATGAGCAGCAACTGGTTGCTGTGGAATGGTGTGTTTGGTGCATTTAATGCAATGATTATCCAAAGGATAATAAAGCAGGAATATGTATCTATGTAGTCATTCCATGGTGAAGAGCTACAGAAATATGTGAAACTAGCTTCCTGAACTCAAAACTAGCATTCTTTTCACCAGAAACATTCACTCATCTTGCACAAAGGTGCCAAGTGCCACAAATGTTCCCTCTGATCTGATATTCTGTGTAAAGGACAAAAAGAAACCTGGGCTCTGCTGGGCAAGGTTACTCACCAACAGACCCAGAGGAGACTACACACTGGTGGTTGAGGGTCACAAACCCAGCGAATCCAGGGGAATCTGTGTAATGGTAGGTGAGGGGCAATCCCCAAAGAATGAAGAGCAGACTGAGAAAAGAAAAGTAAGGGGAGCGTGGTAATAGTATTTAGTAAAAATGAGCAATTGTGCAAGAGGGGTCCTTGCCATAGGACTCAAAAGACCCTGAAAATTAATAGGGTATGTGAGGTTAAGAAAGAACCCAGAGAAGGCATACAGGCTATGTACGCTGACACACAGGAGAAATATGAGGCTGAGAAAAGTTTGGCTAGCAGAATGTAGCACATGGCTCAGAAGAGACTGGGCACTGCTGGGTGAGGGTACTCACCCCAAGGTCCAGGAGAATACTGAGCACTGCTGGATGAGGTGCAATCACCAAGAGGATACAGAGGGGATAAGGTACTGGAGGGTATGGGGCACTACATAACAATATTCAGGGAAAACTGAGCTCCTGTGTGTGAGGAGCACTCACCAAGGACTCAGATGACACTGAGCAATGATTTGTGAAGGGACATTAACAACAGAAAACAGAAAACACAGAGCACTGCCAGGTGAGAGGTGCTCACCTACAGGACCCAGAGGAGTTTGAGCAAGGATGCCATTGAGGAAGATAGAACAAGTCTGACAGAAGAGTGAGCACTCTTAAGTGAGGGGCAGTCACCCCAAGGACCCACAGAGGAAAGCAAAAAATAGTTAATGAACTGAGAAAAAAGAAACAGAGAAGAGTGAGCACTGTTAGGAGAGGGGTGCTCTCCCAAAGGATCCAAATGAGACTGAGTGAGGACAGGTTAGGTGAACTTAGCAGCTTAAAGAAAGAAGATTAAACCATGTTAGGAAAGGGGCAATCAACTAGAGTACCCAGCGAAGTCAAAGAACAAGTGGGTGAGGGGTGCTCACCCACAGAACTCCGAGCAAACTCTGTAATGTTGGTTGAGGGGAAATTTGTGACAGAACTCAGAGAAAAATGAGCATTTGTGAGATAAGGTTATTCATCCATAGAACACAGAATACCCTGTGAATTGGTGGGAGAGGGGAGACAGGGCAGGAAAAAAGAGAAGGAGCAAATTTAGGTGAGTTGTGCTTGACCACAGAAGCCAGAGGAGACAGATTTCTGTTGGAGGAAGTGTGCTCAAGATGACTCAGCCTTTTACCCTTGTCAAGAAATTCCCTTGGGCCAAGGACACAGTTACATCATGAATGGTAGAACAGTGGTGCTTTTTCAAAGGTCTGGGGAAGTCCTCCATGATAATGGAAAATTGTCCTTGGACACACTTTACAGTGTTCCATGAAAGTGTGCATTGTGCCTGACTCAGGTCCTAGGAGATTTCCTCTCTTGTCAAAAGACACAGCCAGTAATATATCAGAGTAGATCCTGAAAATACTGAAATATATGTTTTCCATCAACTGTTCAGAAAGATGTCAGTAATCCTGGACATGCTACATTATTCATAAGAACTCAGTCACTTGAGCAATGTTGTGGGAATTGTGGATGATGAGTGGTAGAACAAAATCCCGAGCGCTGTGGGAATTGACATCCAATAGAGTAATCTAGGGTTTTAGACATTGGCAAGGAGCCTATTTGCAAAGCAACAACAAAGGCCTAATGAGGTTGCTGATAAGAGGAAGCATCTGCATCTCTTCAAGCTGAAATAGTAGTGTTGGATTTGACCTGCAGAAAAGGCCTGAGATGGAGCACTGACATTAGCTGGAATGGGACTAACCCAGATATTTCTCTAAGAGGATCAAGATGCTTAGGGCTCAGTGGAGTGTGAGCCCTGGTGGCAGAAGTGTGCCCTCCCAGAAACTCAGAGGGGACTGAGAACTGGTGGAAGAGGTGTACTCAATCACAGGATTCAGAGGACCCTGAACAATAGTGTGGGATGTCAGATTAAGTACAGAACCCAGAGAAGACTGAGCACTGTTGGGAGAGGGGTACTCACCAACAGAACTCAGAAGATGCTGAGCAATGGTGGGGTATGTCAGGTTAAGATAGAACCCAGAAAAGACTGAGAAATATTATGCTATTTATGATCACACACAGGAGCCAGAGGAGGCTGAGATATGATTGTATATGGTAACTTAGCACATGACACTTAGGAAACTGAGAACTTCTGTGTGAGGGGCATTCACCCACAGGTCCCAGAATATACTGAGATCTGCTGGATGATGGGCACTCACACAAAGGACTCAGAAAACCCTGAGCAATGGTGGTTGAGAGGAAGTTTATGGCCAAACTCAGAGAATAAAGAGCAAAGATAGATATGTTGTGCTTGACTACAGGATTCAGGGGAGACCAAGGTCTTCTGCAAAAGGTGACCTCACGATAGGGTTCTGAGATTTTGGCACCTTTTCAAAAGTATCCCTCAGGCCAAAGTTTCAGTTGCCTCAGGTATAATGAAACTTTTTCCATTTCAAAGGTCTGAAGAAGTCCTCTAAAATGATGGGTAATTGCCCTTGGCCACATTCCACACTGCCCTTTGAAGGTGTGCATTGTGCTTTACTCATAGGTTCTAGGAAGTTTCCTCTCTTGTCAAAAGGGAGCAGCCAGTGACATATCAGAGAAGATTCTAAAAATAATTAAATATATGCTTTCCATCCACTGTTCTAAAAGATGTCAGAAATCCTGGGCATACTACATCAACCATAAGTTCTCAGCCACTTGAGGAATTGTGTAGAAATGATGGGATTTGAGTGGTGGAAGGAGGTCCTCAGTGCTCTGGGAATTGACATCCTTTAAATTGTCTCAGGTTTTCAGGCATTGGTGAGGAACCTGTCTGAATTTAGCAATAAAGACCTATTGAGGTTGTTGAAAAGAGGAAGTATCAAAATCTCTCCAGGTTTCCACAGTAATTATGACCCAGACATTCAGATAAGGGAAGATATGTGCACTGACATTAGGCAGAAGGGACTCACACACATAATTCACTAATAGAACTGGGTTGCCTAAGGCTCAGTGGAGAGGGAGCACTATTGACACAAGTGAAGTGTGACCACCTGAAATACCCACAGGGGACTCAGAATCCTTAGGACAGGTGTGCTCTTTCACAGAACTCAGAGGACCCTAAACAATGGTGTGGGAGGGTAGATTAATGCAGGATGTAGAGAAGAATGGGCATTATGGGGGAGGGGTGATCAATCACAGGAGTCAGAAGACACTCAGCAATGGTGGGGTACATGAGGTTAAGACAGAACCCAGAAGAGACTGAACAATGTTAGGCTACCTATGATCAGACACTTGAGCCAGAGGATGGTGAGATAAGATTCGTTATGGGAACACAGCACATGACAGAGAGGAAACTGAGCCCTGCTAGGTGAGGGGCAATCACCCAGTAATACCAGAGTTTACTGAGCACTGCTGGATGAGGGGCACTAACCCAGAGGACACAGAGAAGACAGAGTCCTGGAAGGTTAGAGGCACTTTAAAACAATAATCTGGGAAAACTGAGCAACTGTGTATGAGGGCTGCTCACCACAGGACTCAGATGACCCTGAGCAATGATAAGTGAAGGGAGATTAAGGACAGGGCCCAGAAAAGACTGAGCATTCAGGGTAGGAGCACTCGCTCACAGGTCCCAGAGGAGTGTGAGCAAAAGATCGAGCAGTCTAAGGTGAGGGGCGCTCACCAAGTGGACCCTGAGAAAAATGAGCAAGGAATGGTAAGTGAACTCAGAAAGAAGAAACAGAGAAAACCAAACAATGTAAGGTGAGGTGTGCTCATCCAAAGGACCCAAAGGAGACTGAAAAATGAGAGGTTAGGCAAATGTAGCAACTTAAACAAAGAAGTTTGAGTCATGTAAGCAGAAAAGCTATCACCAAGAGGACCAAATGGAATTAGAGCAAAAGTGGGTGAGGGGAACTCACACAAAGAACTCACATTATCCTGAGAATAGGTGAATGAAGGGAGAATTAGGGAAGGACTCAGAGAAGACAGCACTGGGAGAGGGGCACTCACTCAAAGAACTCAGAAGACCCTGAGTAATGGTGGTTGAGAAGAGGTTTAGAGCAGAACTCAGAGAAGACAGCGAAGTTTGATGAGGTGTATTTGAATATAGAATCCTCAGAAGACTGAGGTCTTTTGAGAAAACAGTTCTCACCTACAGCACTCAGAATTTTTGGAACCTTTGGAGAGTATCCCTTAGGCCAAAGTTTCAGTGATCTCAGGTATGTTGGGAAAGGTCCTGTTTCAAAGGTCTGAAGTCCTCCATGGGTGATGGGAAGTTGTCCTTGGGCACATTTTACACTGTCCCTTGAATGTATGCATTGGTCCTGACTCAGTGTTCCTAGGAGATTTCCTCTCTTGTCATAAGATAGCAGCCAGTGACATATCAGAAAATATCCTAAAAGTACTGAAATATATGCTTTCCATCCACTGATCATTGGGATGTTAAAAATAATGGATATGTTACATCACTGATAAGAGCTCAGCCCAGCCACTTGAGCAAAGGTGTGGACTTAGTGGACTGAGTGGTGGAATGAGGTCCTCAGTGCTGTTGAAATTGACATACATTACAATTGTCTTGCATTTTCAGGCAGTTTTGAGGAGACTGTTGCCCTGGCAGCAACAAAGGCCTATTGAGATTGTTGGAAAGAGGAAGTATTCAAATATTTCCAGGTGTTCACAGTCATGTTGACCTGGATATGCAGGTGAGGCCAGAGATATCGTAATGACATTAGCAGGAAAGGGGCTCACCCAGAGTGTTTACTAAGGGAACCAGGTTGCTCAGGGTTCATTGGAGATTGAGTTCTGGTAGGGGAAGTGTGCTCACTCATAATACCCAGAGGGGACTGAGCACTGTTGGGAGAGATGCACTCACCCACAGGACTCAGATGACACCCAGAAATGGTGTGTAAAGGAAGATTCCTAAGGACAGGACCCAGCAGAGTATGAGCAAAAATTGCCTTGGTAATCTGGAACAGGACAGAGTGAGCACTATTAAGTGAGAGGCAATCACCAAACTGACACAGAATAGAATGAGAAAGGAATGGTTAGGTGACACACACACAAAAAAAGAAACTGAGGAGACTGAGCACTTTTATGTGAAGGGGGCTCACCCACAAGATGCAGAGGAGACTGAGTGATTTTAGGTTAGACAAACTTGGTGGCTACAACAAAAAAGGATGAGCAATTTTAGTAGAGGAGCTATCACAAAGCAGACCCACTTAAGTCTTAGCACTAATGGGTGAGGCATGCTTAACCCCAGTATGTAAAATATCCTGAGCAATGATGGGTGAGGGGAAATTTAGGGCAGGACCCAGAGAAATCTGAGCAAAGTTAGATGACGGATTCTTGACCACAGAAGCCAAAGGAGATGGATGTCTGTTGGAAAAGGGGTGCTCTTCAAGATGACTCACAGCCCTTGGACCATTTTGATGAGAAAAGTTCTCAATTACTTCACAGACAGTGTGACAGTGATGCTTTAACAAAGTTCTGAATAGCTCTTCCATCATGACAGGAAATTTCTCATGGCCACATTTCACACTCTTCCTTGAAGGTGTGCAATGTGCCTGATCCAGAGGACTTAAGTTTTCTCTCTTGTCAAAAGAGAGCACCCAGGAAAATATCAGAGAAGATCCTGAAAATTCTTAATATATGTTATCCATCCATTCCCCAAAGACATGTTAGAAATGCTGAGTATGCTACCTCACCCATAAAAACTCAGCCACTTCAGCAAACATGTGGAAATGATGGACTATGAGTGGTGGAAGGAGATACTCAGTGCTGTGGGAACTGACCTAACATCCATTAAAATTGTCTTGGATTTTCAGGCATTTGCAAGGAACCTCTCTGCATGGCAGCTCAAAGGCCTATTGAGGTTGTTGGAAAGAGGAAGTATCCACATCTCTCCAGTTTCCACAATTGTATTTGCCTGGACACACAGGTAAGGCCAGAGATAGAATGCTGACATTAGTAGAAAAGGGGCTCACCCAGAGAGTTCACTAAGGGAAACAGGTTGCCTAGGGTTCATTGGAGAGTGAGCACCTTTAGTTGAAGGGTGCCCACCCACGAACCCAGAGGTGACTGAGCACTGGTGGGAGAGGAATGCTCACCCAAATGACTCAGAAGATACTGAGCAATGTTGGGGGAGGGTAGAATAAGGACAGGACCATTAGAGGACCGAGTACTGATGGGAGAGGGGCGCTCTTCCAGAGAATTCAGAACACACTGAACAATGGTGCCTGAGAAGAGATTTAGGGCAGAACCTAGAGAAGACTGAACCAATTGAGATGAGGTTTCCTTGACCACAGAATCCAGAGGAGAGGGTTTCTCTCCTACAGGTGTCAGAATTTTTGAATCCTTTTCAAGACTGTCCCTTGGGACAATGTCTCAGAGAGATGAGGGATGGTGGGATGGTCCTTTTTAAAGATCTAAAGAAGTCCTCAATGGTGATGGGAAATTGTCATTGGCTACACTTCACACTCTCCCTTGAAGGTGTGAATTGAGCGTGATCCAGATGTGCTATGAGGTTTACTTCCTGGTGAAGAAAGCAGCCAGTAACATGTGAGAGAAGATTTTGGAAATTTTAAAATATATCCTTTTTATCCACTGGTCAAAGGGAAGGCAGCAATCCTGGGCATGCTACATCTCATAAGAGCTTAGCCACTTGAGCAAAGGTGTGAAAATGTTGAACTAAGAATGGTGCATAAAGGTCCTCAGTGTGTTGAAATTGACAACAATTAAAGTTGTTTTTTTTTTTTTCAGACATTGTTGAGGAAGCTGACTGAATGGCAACACCAAAAATCTATTGAGGTTGTTGAAAAGAGGAAGTATCCTCATTCTCCAAGTTTCCTCAGTAGTGTGCTGGATATGGACATAAGGCCAGAGATGGTGTACTGACATTAACCAGAATGGGACTAATGCTGAGAGTTCAGTAAGAGAACCAGGATGCTTAGAACCCAGTGAAGAGTGACCACTGGGTTTGATGTTTGCCCACCCAAAATACTGAGAGGGGACTGAGCACTGGTGGGAGAGGAACATCACACAGAGAACACAGAAGACTCAGAATAGGTGTGTGAGAGGAACTTAAGGATAGTACCCAGAGAATAATGAGCACTCCTATGTGAAATGTGCTCAACCACAGGGCACAGGAGAATGAATATTGCTGGTCTGGAGACCTGGCTCACTGGACAGTTTATGTACTTAGTATTCATATGAATGTAGCACTTACTCTTTTACTTTTGTCCCCTCTTCTGATGTGACCTTGGGTCTGATCTTTGCCCTCCTGGGATCTTCCCTGCCTTCTCTCCTCCCCAGTGTCCTCTCCCCTTACTGATTAGGGAACAATGTCCAACAGGATGTTGTGCCCTGCCCAGCTTCTCTCCTTAACTCTCATACAGTTTGTGATGACATAATGGTTTAGGGAGAGGGACAAGCCCGGCAGTTTTTGCTACCAAGGTCTTGGCAAGGGTGTGGGTCCCCAGGACTGCCTGTTTCCCCAGTGTAATATTTACTTGGACCTAATGAGCTTTGCCTCCACTGACTGCACCACAGGTCTGACAAGCCTGGCTCCAGTTCTATTTCTGACTCTGATGTCCCTGAGTTCTAGAAATGACTGGTTTGGGGGGTACTGTCCAGGCTTCAGGTTTGGGGTCACAATCACTGTTGAGACTGGGTAAAAGAACCTCAGTTTCCCATCCAGTCCTTGCTGAAGCCTCTTTGCCCCACCTTGTTGGTAGGGAACCCAGCCCTGATCTCACCCTTGGTTTCTCATGCTCAGCCCTGGGAACTCTGGGTCTCCGCTTCTCCCCTCCCCTTACCCAGTCCTTACCTGGCAGTTGCACATCTCTTAGTGCCTGGTTCTGCTGGAACCCCACCCAGATATGCAGTACTGAGTCTTTTCATGCTGACAGCAGGAGTTACCCAGGCTCCTGTGAGGTCCTCATTCACAGGTGGGAAGAAAGACCACCACAGGTCCCGAATCTATCCTTGCATGAGGGCTCCTTGGACAGGTCACCTGTGGCCAGGCAGGAGCTGGCCCTTCACCATGGACCCGCCCAGAGTCCCCAGTGCACCAAAGTGGGACATGTTTTAATTATCATCCTGCCTCACCCACAAACTTCCCCAGTGTCTGTGGTTTTAGAGGAGGTTAAAATCCCTAGTACCCCCGGGGAGGGAAAGAAACTCTGTGTGCCTGCAGGACAACAGTACAGTTTAGAATGCCTGATTCACAGGGGCCTAGGTGCTCTCTCCTCCTCACTCCATGTTCCTCCTCGCTCAGAGTTTATAAAATTTACCAAGAACTGCAGGGAGCCTGGTAATACTTAGGGGAACAGTGTTCCCAAAACCCAAGTTCTCAGGCACCAAGCTCACACTGAGCTCAGATCCTAGGGGCAGCCTCAGTCTGCATTCTGCCCTGAGTACCTATCCCCTTCAGCTCCTCCCACTTGTCAGGGAGGGGAGGACTCTGGGGTTGGAATGTTGGTGCTTTTCTCCTGAGCTACTCCCTAACACCTTTATGTTTTATATTGAGACAGATTCTCTCTAGGATGCTCAGGATGTCTTTGAACTTGATCCTCCTACCTTAGCCTCCTGAGTGGCTGGCACCACTCTACCAGACTCAGCTCCATTCTTGTTAAATAGGAGACCTTCCTTCACAAGGGCCTGATGTTGGGAAGATATAAGAGTCAGTCACAAACTTAAGCCAGCCAGGAAGTAGAGTGGGTCTAAGGTCACACTCAAGTTCACTTGTGTTCTTAGGCTAAAGACTGTTCAACCCCATTTAGAGGAAGCCCAAGTCCAGATCGCTGAAGAGCTGCCCACTACTAGCTGGGCTCCTAGGGCTCATGTCTCTGCCACACCACCTTCCAGCCCCCACCAGAGGGAGCGACCTAGTCAGCCTGGTCACACAAAACTCCCCATAGTGTTCTTGATCCCCAGAAAGGAAGAAGATCCAAGGTGTTCAGTGAGGGTCCCCTGATGTGGGCTCCCTCTGTTTCCCACTGGTGCTTTCCTGTCTGGGTTCTGCACCATCATGTATCTCTCTGTCCTAACATGAATCGCCAACTAGGCTCTTGGCATCAGGTGCCCCAGTTGGAAGAACCCAGAAGAGCCAGCATACCTACTCCCCATGACTGCATAGCTATGCCAGCTTGAGAGATTTCCTGTTGTCCTTGGGAACCATGATGGGGCTGCTTATTCCCACAGCATCCTCCAGGAGCCCATCCCAGACCCTCCATGGGACCCATCAGATTAGGTCCCACAGAGAAGGCATTTGGAGGGAGTCCCACAGCACAGGCAGGTGCTGGTTGGCAGGAAACATGTCTGTGGCCTAGTTTCTTCCCTCTCAGAGCCAACCACCAGAGTGGCCTACCTTCTACATTCTGAAATTTAAATTCACAGTCTACCCCAGCCACAAGACTCCTGCAATATCTCCTATGAGAGTGAGAGAGAGAGGGTTTACTTTGATGTTCCCCTAAAGAACTCTCCCACCAAAGCTCTGCAGGGCAGAGCCCAGGGTTCTGGTGGGAAGACTCAACTTCCTGTTGCCTGTTCTGCTGAGAACTCTCCTGCTTTTTACCCTGACAGGTCAGAGAGAGGCCTGTACAAATGGAGTCCTTGCCCACAGACTGCTGGATTTTCAGGTAACATCTGACAAAGACTGTGTCCTTGAACACATTTTTTTCTAGACTCCTTTAAAAATGGGAATTTTCAAGAAGCCTCAAATAGATTTCTGCAGTCCTAACCATTGTCCCACTGACCTGCTCCTTGTTGTCTCTGCCAGGGCTTCCCATAGGCAAAGTCCACATACCAAGGATGGGAGCCCAGGCCCTGGGGCCAGAAGGGTGCCACAGAACTCAAGGGACTGCATACCTAGCTGTGCTGTACTCCACCAGACAACAACCTCCAACTTAAATGCCCCTCTATGAGCTTGGGGACAGATTTGCTATATTCCCAGGAAGACCAATTTGCAGTTCAATTTGGTTTCCCATTTCATGTTGTTTTCCTCTTTTTCTGGATACAGGCCAGCCACAGTGTTCAGTCTGTAATGACTTGAGGTTTAGGTCTCAGACCTGGGGCCAGGACAGAATTTGGCCAGGCTGGCAGGACTAGGGTCCTCTGCTGGAGTCACTGGATACAGCTCCCAGGGCTTAGTCCAGGACTACTGACCCAGGAAAAGTGACAGATAAAGAAGGTCCCTGCAGCTGAAAAGCTCAGTCTTGTGTCCTGACTTTCTGTCCCTCAGATTCAGTGTTAATTTTATCACCAATCCTGATAAGGTGGAAAGATGACTTTTATGATTCTGGTTCCAAGTGTGACCCTAGTAAATCCCTCCCAGAAAGCACACTGGCCCCCTCCTCCCTTTAACTTGACCTTGGTTCTCTCTTTGAACCCATTTGAGTCCTCTCTTTCCAATCCAGGGAGATCATTTTTGAACTGTTTTACTGAAAGGGCCGTTGGGTATTTGTGACTGTGGCATGATCTGCAGGTAGAAAGGAGAGAGGCAGAGCAACCAGGTTAGTTTGTGGAAAGTGTTTTCAGACAGAATAACAAAACTTGGAGAGAGACTGTCCAAAACCCCAGATGTGGGTACAGTCCAGGAGCTTCCAATCTACTAGACAGCATCAACCCCACATCCTGTGGGAAAATCAGATGCCACCCCACACTTTGTCCCATTATCCCTGAAATGGAGCCACCAGACAGACCCACCATGCCTGTTCCTCATCTTTACCATCTACAGGAATGTTTTCATGGAGAGTTAACAACCCCAAAAGGTGCCTCATGCCAGGTATGGATTCTGCACTGTGCCTTGCCTTTCTGAATAAATCTCTGCCTGTATCTCTGCTAACAGGTCCTGAAATTTCTCTCTGAAGCGAGTTAGGAAACTACAGGGCTGAGAACCTGAGGACCTCCTGAGGACCTCCTGGGACTCTACCTGGTGATGAGAGAATTCCATTACAGAAGCACATAACCTGTTTCTGGCAATGCCTACAGTGTGGTGGCCCTGACCCTGGAGCCACCTACACCCCTGCTGTCCTTCCTGAGCCATGTGCCAGGCTATGAAGGAACACACACAGCAAAACACTCATTGCCTCAATCTCTGTTAGAGCTTGGGCCTCAACTCCCTCACCAGACCAGCCCCTGCCAGAAAACACAGATGCCCAAAACCCACCTGAGCTGACTGCGCTGAACTTCAGATCAACTTCAGAGTGAATGTCCATGCTGCCTCTGTTTCTTCTTTTGTGCTTATGTGTTTAGGGGTTTTGACTTGAACATCCATGTTTTGGTTTTGCACACTTAAATGATACATCTGTCTTGTATGAAAGAAGGTTTTTGGCCTTCAGTCCCTCTACTCTCTCACTGTAATCTCTTGTTATTTAAGTTACTTAGGGGACTGATCCCTAGGCAGCAAGTTAACTTGACTGCTCTCTTGAATGGGAATCTGCTTTCCTAAATAAAATGCCTCTCTAAAAACAGAGAAAGAAAATTCACTATCAGACTGGGCACTGAAGACTTCTATGAAGACCACATAGGATTCTAAAGTTGAGACTTGCGACCAAGTGTCCTTAGCTTGTTTCAGGTGGTCACAGCATGACTGGGATCTGACTGTCCCTTCACAGACTTGGCATATATGTTATGATGCTATGTCTCATGGCTCAGATTCAAACATAGGATGATGTCTGACAAATTGGTTAATTTAGAATTGTTAGAGAAAATGAGGGTGTCCTCAAAATGGTAACACATTTAGGTTTTTTTTGTTGTTGTTGACTTGAGGCTGGGCTTCCTTCCAGTCAGGAGCTTTCAGGAGTCATCACCCTGTGCAGTCCAAGCAGCCATGAGGGAGGTCTGGCTTCCCTGATGGTGTCCTTGCTGTACTCCAGGCTTGGTGAGTGAGCCAGGTGTCCAGTGGGCCTGCTAGAGGCAAGAGGCTTCATCATGGGACTGTGTCAGAAGCTCAGCAGGGTCACTCCTCCGTGACCATCAAGGGTGGCAGAGACCATGATCTAGATGTGGTTCCATCTGAGGGGCCAACATGCCTTGGTCCCTGTCCAGCAGCACTGGGCCTGAACTGTTACTCCTGCTCTGGTATCCAGAAATCCAAAATTCTCCCCAAATATTCCCACATTCTTGGATCCCCCTACCTAAGGGAAACACGGTATGCAGTGGCACACTCATCTGAAGGGTCTCAGGCCACCAGATATTCAGGCACCTAATCAGGAATGTGGGTAGACTTGAGTTGAAATAAATTTCATTCTCTCTGGATTCCAGCATCTGTCACATTTGTACCTTTGCAGAAGGCACCAGTGTGGCCTAGTTCACACAAAGTCCAATTCTGAAGGGCAGGAGGTGGCCTGACTTACTCCTGGGCCCAGCAGTGGGTCACACTTGACTTGGAGACCTCCGAGCACATAGATACTTAGGCAATGTGGGTATGCTGTGTGCATAACTATTGTGGTGACTGTGCAAGTGGTGTGTGCACATGTGGAGTGGGTACATGTGTGGGGGGTGCATGATGAGTGTGTGTGCCATGTAGTACTGTGATGCCACAGGCCAGAGCAGCAGGGTCAGGTGACCATGAAGTGAAATCTCTGAAACCTTTCCTTGGTGAGCTGCTTACCTCAGGTATTTTGTCACAGCATGAGAAACCGGACTCTCATGCCTTTAACTTGCAATAGACTGAACCCTAGATAGTCCATTAATGACCTTAGGAGTTAGTATGAATACAGAGAGTGTGAAAGGAGTGTGTGCCCATGTGGAGTGTGCATGAGGATTGAGTGTTTATGAAGAGAGTGCTGAGGAGTTGAATGTCCACGTGGAATGCACATATGCAGTGAGTGTGCATGTGCAGTGTGCATGAGGCATGAGTGCATGTGGAAGGTGTATGAGGAGTTGCACATGAATGTTGCATTATAAGTGACTGTGTATGTGGAGTTTCCATGAGAAGTGATTGTGCATATAAAAGTTACATGAGGAGTGTGTGTGCATGTGGAGTGTGCATGAGGAGTTAGTGTGCATTTGATGTGTGCTTGAGGAGTGAGTGTTCATAAGAAATGTGTATGAGAAGTAAGTGTGCGTGTGGGGTGTGCATGAGGTGTGAGTATCCATGTGCAGTGTGCCTGAGGAGTGTGTATGCAGAGAGTGCTGAGGATTTGTGTGTCTATGTGGAGTGTGCATATGGAGTGTTCATGAAGCATGAGTGCGCATGAGGTATGTGTATGGGGAGTGTGAACATGGATTCTGAATTAGGAGTGAGTGTGCATGTGGAGTGCTCATGAGGAGTAAGTGTCCATGTGGAGAGTGCATATGGAGTGAATCCATGTGGAGTGTGCATAAGGAGTGAGTGTTCATGTGGGGTGTACATGACAAGTGAGTGTGTCTGTGGACTGTGGGTGAGAAAATGTGTATGTGGGGTGTGCATGAGAATTGAGTGTCCTTGAAGGGTGAGTGTGTATGTTGAGTGTACCAAGTGGAGATTATGTGTGTTGGGGAGTGCATTTGGAGTGTGCATGTACAATGTGCATGAGGACTGAGTGTGTGGAGGTGCCCATGAACAATGAGCAAGCATGTTGATGTCCATGTTGCCATGAAGGGTCCTGGGGGTCTGCAGCCTGGTGGTGTAGTGTCAATTCCTGTCCACCTCCAATCCAGAATTGCTCTTTGGGCTTTGAAGTCTCTGAGACTCACCCAACCTAGTTCCTTACTGCCTCCACTCCCACCCTAGGCCTGCAGACCAAGGTTTGGAAGGGGAAGAAAAGACAGGAGTTCTGCCAGTATCTAGCCAAATGCCCAGGCTGGGTGGGGAAAGGGAGGGGAGGCTGGCAGTCTCTGGATCTTTTCTGAATTGACAAGCCAGGCAGGGGGTGTGGGAAGTGCCACCACCAGCCCCATGAGATCAGAGGCCCTGGAAGCACACTCCCTCCCTTTCCATGGAGGCCCTGGTCCATGTTGTAGTGAGAGACTTCTTAGGCAAATATGTGGAAATTTCTGTGGGAAGGGGGAAGAGGTTTCTGGAAACAATATCTAGCTCAGTCCAGGATGACAGGAAACTTGGGCATTCCCGAGGTACTCTAAGCTACCACTTCCTTTCTTTCCCTTCCCTTTGACAGTGAATCACAGCCCCAGGAATTTGGGGTCTTCTGGAGGATGCAGGTGGGGTTTGGGGAGGAGCACCCAGACATGTGTGAGTTTCCATGGCAGGGCTCCAGTCTCATCTGAAGGTGAGCATAGGGAAAGAAAAAGCATGTCTGGGATATGGGGATGGGGTGAATGAGGTTCAGGCAGGAGTGGAAGATTCTGAAGGAGTCTGGGAGGTGAAGACCTGAGGCAAAGGGTGCAGGCAGGAGGGTCTAAAGAAGTCTTGGAGGTGAAGACGTGTGGCACAGGGTCCAGGCAGGAGGAGGAGTCTGAAATAGTCTGGGTGGTGGGGAGTCAGCTAGCCCTCTTCCAAGCCCTTTTCAACACTGGCAGTAAAGATCTCTGCTGGGAAGTAGAGTTAAAGCAAAATCTCATGCAGATTCAGAAATAACTTCCATAAAAGAAGGGAAAGAAGACAGTTTTAGCCTTGAATGAGAATTAAACCAGAACAATACAGCCTCACAGTCATTTGGTAGAAGACTGCTTTGGAGTCTGGCTCCCCATCCTGTGCCCAGCACCCCACAGAGCACACACACCATTGAGGCTCCTGCATCAAAACTTGCAGCAGGAGGCCTCCAAGTTCTCTCATTCTGGCCCCTGGATTTTCCTGGGAGTTAAGATCATTAATGGACTATCTAGGGTTCAGCTTATTGCAAGTTAAAGGCATGAGAGTCTGGTTTCTCTTGCTGTGACAAAATACCTGAGGTAAACAGTTCACCAGGAGGAAAGGTTTCAGAGGTTTCACTTTATGGTCACCTGACCCTGCTGCTCTGGTCTGTGGTATCACAGTACAACATGGTAGGAGTGTGTGGCAGAGGAGGCCTGTGCCCCTCATGTCAGCTGGTATGCAACCAATGGCAGGGCCAGGTCCCCAAGTCCTTGCCTCCACCCACCAGGTCCTGCCTCCTTAGGGTTCTACCTCTAGCAACAGCACCACTTCAACAAATAGGCTTCTGGGTGTACATTCCTCTGGACCTCAGCAGGGCACAGGTGGCCTCCTGAAGCAGGGTGTGCAAGTGCAGAGGTTCAGGTGTGGTCAATGAAGGGACAATGAGTTAACAAGGCTGCAGCAATCTCTCACTGCCACTTTGCTGGCACCACTATTTTGCCCCCAAACAAACCATTTTACAACCTAGATTTTTAGCCCACATGTGTTCTCATCAGTCTTTGTTCAGATTGTAATTAGCCCACAAAATTCCACTCCTTGAGAATACCTCCATAGCCTTTCTCTCTCTCTCTCACTCTTCAGGGCAGACACTTTGGTTGTCTGCTTAATAAAATTACTTGTGTGAGTTCCCACATCTGAAGTGACTTTCTGGGTGCTTTCAAACTACAGGTTTGCTGGCAGGAACTGGTATCTGACTGGATCAAAGGATCAGATACCCCTAGGCCCAGAGCGACTTCACAGCACAAAACAGTTGACCCAGGCCTGAGGTGGGCCACTGTGATTGAACCTCTCCCCTGCCCTCTTATAGTCTGAATGTGTAATGCCCCAAATATATCTTGTGCCTCAAGCCCAATGTGATGTTATCAGGAGGGCCTTTGGGAGGTACTAGGTAAGGAGCATGGAAATTTCCTGCCTGCCTCATACTCAGGCCCAGTGAGGTCACTGCCCCAACCACACATGAGGCACGTGGGAGACCAGACTCCCAATCTGCTATACTTTGGTTTTAGGCTTCAGCCTCCAGAAACCTGGGCATGAACTTCTGTTGTTTATGCACTGCCTGTTGTGGGGTTTATGGCAGAATCCTGAAAGAACTAAGAAATCTGGCACTGGGTGTGGACTGTCTGTACAAACATGTGAAACATGGAGGTGGATTTGGAGCTGAGTGGAGGGGAGGGACCCAAGGAAATATGAATTTCATGCTGGGAAAGCCCACATTGCCACACAAAGACCTTGACTAAGAAAAGCCAAGTGCAAAGGTGCAGGGACACTGGAGGCTGAGGCAGGAGGATCACCAGTTCAAGGCCAGTCTCAGCAACTTAGCAAGACTCTATCTCAAAATAAAAAAATAAACAGTACTTAGTGGTTGAGCTCTCTAGATTAAGGTTCCAGTAGCAAGACAAATGAGGACCAGTGAGGGAAAGGAAATAGTCAATGATACCCATTAAAGTGCCTCAATGTAGATGACTCAGTACGACAGGTATGGGGACCAGACATCAGGTGTGCAGAGAAGAAGAGACATTGAATGTATCCCTCAATACTGCCTGGATGAGGGGATTTGTAGCCCAGGGGCCCAAGGAGTCTATGGGTGGAAAGTGACCAGCATGGTATGGACCTGATTTGTCCAACAGGCTCACATATGGGACAGTGCAGGACCTTCAGAGGTTAACCGATGAAATCACGGGAGCTCAGACCTAGTCAGGGTACTAATCCATTTGATGAATGAAAGATTAGGTAATCAATGTAAGCAGGAATGTGACTGTAGGGAGTAGGTCACAGGAGCCAAGACCTTGTGGATTAGAACTCCTCCCCTTAGCCTTCCCCTCCCCCTCTCCTGACCTCCTGTCTGCTGGGCTGAGGAAATTTCTTGGACCATGTACTTCTGCTACCATGTTCTCTCTTTGGGCCCAGAGCAATGATATTGGCCAACTATGGACTGAACCTCTGAAAACCAAAAACAAATAAACTGTCCTCCTCTACATTGTTCTCAGGCATTTTGGTCACAGCAGCCAGAAACCCACCGGCACCACACAGAGTCCCAGAGGCTCCTCACTAGGCCAAGCTCCAAAGATGACTCACTTCCACCTGGTGCAACCCAGTAGAGCAAGCCTTCACTAACCCTGCTGAACCCTGCTGGGCATGCCAACCACACCCAAACAATAGTATGCTGCCTTTAAGCCCAGCAGCCACAATGGACAAAACACCCTCCTTCCTTTCCTTTTCTTCCTGGGGCCCAGGACAGGGAGTAGTTGGGGGTTGCCTTTCTGATGGACAGAGAATATGCTGAAAGGTCAGTCCCAAATGCACACCTCCTGCTCTCTGTTGAACATAGAGAATAAAAATGCCTGCAGTTCTATTTGCTTCTTAGAAATCTTTTTGTGGTTTCATCAGGAACCGGGTTTAGGGCAGCCTGCTTTTAGCCAATTCTTCTATGTCTCCAGAGTCCAGAGGCTACCCATATCTCATCACTCTCTGGTGCTCTTCCTCTAGACTTGATGAACATCTCTGCTCTTCTGTGCTTGTTCATCTGGCTACCAGGGACAGCTTCTTGTCCAGCATCCAGGTCTTGAGCAATGAAAAACTCCTTGGTCACTTTAAGATTCCTGCTGTCCCAATTCCATTCACATCTGACCCTCTGGTGTTTAGGGGCATCCCTAGCAGGAGACCACACTCTGGAGTCACTCAGGTGTCTGGCCTTTCAGTATCAACTAGGGCTCCAGGCAGCCTCTTCCCTCCAGTCTGAGAATCACTTTGCATTGTTAGATTCTGGTGAGGCTTCTCAAGTGGGCCTGAGTCCACACAAGCCTGTCCAAGGCCTGGACTCCCTGCCTCTACTGTCACAGGTCTCTGAGGCCCTTCTGGGTCTACTGGAGTCCTGCACCCACCTGTGGGTTCAGCATTTTGTTTGGCAGCACTGCCACCATGAATGCAACTCCAGAAGGTTCTTTCCTGGATTAATTTTTAATATTTTCAGCTAAATAATTTGTACTGAATATTCAACTCAGGGATCTTTACTGCTGAGTGACAGCACTATTTTTATTTTGAGACAAATTCTTTAAATTGCAGAGACTACCCTCAAACCTGCATCCATCTGCCTCATCCTTTCTGGGCTCAAGAATTACAGGCCTGTGCCATTTGCCCAGTGATGATTTTTGAGCTTATTCTCAGTCTCTCATTCTGACTTAGAGGTCACATCTTGGTCAAAAACAAAGGTCTCCTCAAATTCTTTTATGTACCATTTTAAATTATGTTGAAGAGACTTCAATGAATATAAATCCACTACTTGCCTTGGCAATGGTGACCTACCTCAGGAGGTTTCCTTCATGGACTGTCTAGGGTGTGCACAGGCAGAGGGCCTCATTGGTAAACCACTCCCCTAGGGAGGCTGCAGAGGCTGTCTGTGCATTCACCAGGATTTGCCACTAGAAAAGAGGCCCAACATGGACAGCAAGGGATGCACACAGGTGGCCTGCAGCCCCTCACTGCCGCATCCATTTTCTACCACTCCAACACTTGACACAGTTCTGTTGGAGTAGAGGATTCAATGCTTGACACCATTTTGAAGAAAAATCATCCTCTCTCTTGGGTTCCATAGGTGTGGCATGTCTCCATGTGTAGTTGCTTTTAATACTAATAATCAATATATCCTTAGATTCAGATTATACAGAATGTTGGGGAGATTTCATGATGCTGGAACACAAAATAACATAAAATAAAGTTAATATTAATACTTAGATGAAATCATAAATAAGCAATTATGATTTGCTTAAATTTATAAGGAGTCTGTGATTTCTTTTAGTATACAAAATTCTCTAAAAGGTATATATGAGAGTGTATTTCTCTGAGCTTTGATGTGGTGTTTGGTCTTCAATGCTTTCTTAGTGTTTATGATTAAGTTTAAGGCTATTTTCCCACTTAATAGATAAGTAGGTTAATCATAGGTACAATTCGTATTCTTCCTATGTCTAGTTACAGAGTTTTAGTCTGTCATTGAGTACGTGAAATAGAATAAATATTAACTATAAGCTGATTCCTCTATTCTCTGTTAATAATAACAAAAAACATTCCACTGTTAATAACTAGCATTAGAGTTCTTGGAAGGGGAAATTTTTACAGAAACTTAATTATGTATTCTTTCAGGGAAATTAAAACTAAACTGAGCATGGTGCCCTTTACCTTGCTGGCAACCATTTCTCTTTTTAAGCTATCATACAGTAAAATTATTTTTATAAGTTCATTAATTATATTCTTGAAGGTTTTTTACTTAACATTTCCATGTATTAACCACAAAATAATGTAATCAATACCAAAGGAAAAAACATACAAAAAGACTCTGTGAACAATAAAGAATCAGACTCAGCCTCAGAACACTTGATGTCTCTGTGTGCTGTTTCTCCACTGCACCAATGCCTCCCATTCACCTCAAACCCCCATCCACCTCAAACCCCCAACTGCTGCTAGGGCTGGACCCTGTCACCTTGTCAGTCACCTGACCCAGCAGGACTTAAATTTTAGACAACCTTCTCCTGAAAATACTCCCCCAGACCATGACTCTCACTCCAGTCCCAGGGAGACTGAGGCAAGAGTATTCCAAGTTCAGGAAGTCCTACATTCTGATAAAATACTGGTAGTGTTTGTGCAATTTAAACAGTGCTTATTTTTTAGGATACAAATGGATAAAGAATGAAAGTCTAATTGAAACAACATTGATCATGGAATATAACTCTTTAATCTGAATAGTAAATATATGGGAATTCATTATATTACTTGCCAGACTTTTGTGTATATTTAAAGTTTTGTTTTGATAATTTTATATTTGATCATAGATATTGCCTTTTTTTAAAGGATTTTTTTTAAAAAATCAGGCTTTTTTAACCCTGATACTTTGAAACATATTCCTTTTCAGTTTTCTTTTAAAATAAGCAATACCAGTAGGAAATTCAAGTCTAGAGCTTCCACAATCTTTTTTTCTTTTTAAGTGGGAGGAATTGAACCCAGGTTTTACACATGCTAGACAAGGACTGTGCCACTGAGGTGCTTCTCAGAATATGTTCTATTATGATACATGGTGTCACTACGTTGGCTAGACTAGCCTCAAATTTGTGATGCTTCTGCCTCCACCTTGTGAGTGACTGGGATCACAACTGTGTGCTACCAAATCAGTCCCCTGATGCTCCCCAATCCCATGCATGTGCTGCCTCTTAGTGTATAAAATTAAACATTATACCACCTGTAAATATTATGATGACCTTATAGACACACACCTGGGGAAACTCCCTGGGCAAAACAAAGGCCATGAGGAGCCTTTATATGAATGAGCAAAATAAACTTTCATATGCCCCCAGCAGAGTGGAAGGAGTCTCAGACTTATTTTCAATTACATAGGGGTTTGCTCACACCAGTGGATGTGTTTTCTGTAAATACTCATCACCCCATTAGCTGGTATTAAGAGGGCAGCACAACACAGGTGAGCATAAACCCATAATAGATCAAATCTCAGTTTAGCAATGACTGGATGTGGTTTTGTTATGTGTCAAAATTTACACACTCAGTGCCCCAGCTAATGGGCACTGTTGGATATTAAATATCATATGTGGAGCATGAGGAAATTGTTCCCTGAGTAGGTCTTGCTGTTCAGTCCCTGTGTGTCTGCTAGGGAACCTGAAACCTGGATTGGTCTTTGACACACCACTGGGAATGTGGTTCTCAGAGTGGTGCTGTTCAGTCCCTGTGTGTCTGCTAGGGAACCTGAAACCTGGATTGGTCTTTGACACACCACTGGGAATGTGGTTCTCAGAGTGGTTGATGGTCATGTATTGTCCACATGGCCAATGGACTGGATCATTGCAGCTTGTCAGGAATGCCATGTACATACATCAGCATGCTTGCTTGATGTGCATCTGGTTTCATCATTGGGAGCCTAAGTTTTATCAGCCCTGAGTGTCATGTAGCATGATACCTCTGTGTGACTGCCTCTCAGTAAAAGCCTCAGAACCAGACATTTGGCCTGTTTTCTCTGGGCACAGATGATCTGCCCATGTTTGGAGTTTCCTACTGGACAGAAGCATGTCCTGGGTGTCATAGATGGAGAAATGGTTAGCAGTCTGAAGACTTTGCTAGATTACTCCTGAGACATATCTTTTACTGATGCTCTCAATTTATATCCTTCTCTCCTAGTAAAACTCATCCATAAGTATAAAAAACAGATATTCTTGAGAAGATGATATAGGAAGCACCTGCTGAGAAGTGGGAGACAATGGCCTGGACCTTGCCACAGTGATGTGGTTAGAGCTCAGCTTGTCACCACTGAAGTTTCCAGAAGGGGCAAGGATAATATCCCGGCAAATAAGGAAAGGCATGTGTAGTTGGTTCCTGGCATGAGGAGCAGTGAGCCCAGTTACAAGAAGCCATTGCACTAGGGGTGGGAGCACCAATGGTCCAGTCTTGGTGCTGGTCTGTGTCTAGGATAGAAGAGGATGTCCTGTGGACACCATATGGGGAGGGCAGGAAGGGTGTGCCCCACCAAGCCAGCTCCCAAGACCTTTTTATGCAAACAAAAGTAACCTGTTAATGTTATTACTATAAGGAAATTTCTGTAACCACCACTTGAGACTTACCTCCAGGAGGAGTTCAGCACAGGATTAGTAGTTCTAGAATAGTGAGTTGATAACATCCAGTTTTTTCCCTTTAAAATATTAATATAAAAACATGTTTGAAAACCAAAACCAAAGCCAAAATCAGGAAAAAAACAAAACAGTGAGACTTAGAAACTTAATAATGCCCAGTGCAAATTAGCAAGTCCCTGACTGAAACAATAAAATGTGCTACAGATGTGACTCAGTGGTTAAGCACCCCTAGGGTCAATTTCTTGTACCAAAATAAATAAATAAAAAGGGGAAAGAGAGGGATAAACAAAGATACTGCTCAACAAACAACAGTGTGTGGCATTTATCTAGACTTTGATTCAAGCAAACGATTGAACAGAAAGGTAGAATAGTAAGTGAAATGCAAAAATGAAGCATTCTTATGCTTTAGAATTACATGTTTAAAATGTTAAACATGCAATCCAAAAGTACTGAACACTACTATACATGGAAATGTATTTCACAATGGTTTCATGAATGTTTAAAAGTTTGCTCGATAAAAAATAAAACAAACTTAGAAGCAGCTCAAGAAACAGCAGTCCTACAAAAGGATTGGTCATCCTGGAATAGTCATCCCTCCCAGGATCATCCCAGTCATCATGGGAGGAGTGACTATTCTATGATCCCAAGTAAAGCAGGAGTGAGCATATTTCAAGTAATGGATATACTCAGAAGGCCTGGGTCCTACTCTGGTCCCGTTCTTCCTAGGTATGTGACCTTGGATGGAGACACACCACACTGAAGCTCAGGTCTTTGGGTATGCATGGGGACATCCCACCCAGCTTACACATTTGAATGGTGCTGTGAATCATAAACACTGACATTCCAAGTGCTGGCAATAATATAAACTCCTGTGTAAGCCTATGGTGACAAAGAAGCCACAAATTTTTTTTTTGCTGCCTTAGTTGGAAGAAAGACAGCTCAGCCACTCCACAGAAGCAGTCCCTAATCCAGTAAACACGGGAAAACTCCAGGGACACTGTAGATGATGTTTATGGAAACACAGTTGGTTGGCAAAAGTCAAATGTGAAGGCCAGTCAGAAAGCACTTGAGTCAATTAATTGGCTTCCTCTCACTGCTTACCAAGATTAGCCCAAATGAGAATTTCAGCAGAGAAGAGAAGCAAGCATCAAGGCATGCCTCTGAGACTTCCCTTCTGAAAAAAAAATATTTAATTTAACCAAGTAAAGACATCATGAATCCACAACTCACCACCTCAGGCAGAGCACTGTGAATAGGCCAAAGTGACCAACAGAGATTTGAAGTCAGACTCTGAGATCTCCATCAGGGGTTCTCCACTGGGTCAAGGAATGTTCCAACTGAATATCTTATCATCTATAACCTGTCAAACAACACCACTGGCAGAGAGATCTGGATGATAGGTTGTGAACACTTGAGGGTGCTGGAACCATCCCTAAATATAGAGAATGTACTCAAGGTCAGAGCTGTCCCATGCACTAAGTGACTACACAATAGATACCTACCTTTGTATCAGTTCAGGAGGTTTATGATAATGTCACTCAGACCTATTACTAGGGATTCTGCTCTTGATACCTTTTTATGAGGCAAAATAGACTTATAGGTAGAGTCCATCATATCAGGAGTAAAGAAGCTTATTTAATGAGAAAGGTGTCAATCCACAAGAGCACAAAATGACCTTAAAAATTGAACCCCTAAATACTGTCATATACATGAAGAAAAACTGATAAAAATAAAGAGGAAACCTATAATCTCAGTAGCTTGGGAGGCTGAGGCAGTAGGATCATGATTCAAAATCAGCCTCAGCAATGGCAAGGTGTTAAGCAACTCAGTGAGATCCTATCTCTAAATAAAATGCAAAATTGGACTGGGAATGTGGTTCAGTTAAATCCCCCATGCCAAATAAGAGAAAAAAGAGAAAAAAATAACACAATTATTTTTTGAGATCTCAACAATCCTCTCAATTAAAAAGTAAACCAAAAATTTGTAAGGACACAGATTTTAATATTTACAAATTGACCTAATTTAATTTATGGAACATTCCACCAAAACACAGGACAATTTTTACTGGTTTCCAGGGTATAAGAAAGAACACTTTCATGACAAAACCTTAGTTTAAACCACAAAACTTTCAGTAAAATTGAAAGAATTCTAAGTATGCAAACTATATTCTCTGATCACAATAGAATACATTTAGAAAGTACAACCATAATATCACTAGAGATCCTATGAATGTTTAGAATATAGAAATAAAAAAAGATTATGAACAACTTTAGGCCTACAAATTCAACAACTTTGATAAAATAGATGCTAAAAGATGAGAAATATAAAATCTTAAATGAGAAAGAGATAACCTGAACAGCCATGTATCTATTAAAGAATTTGAATTGACTGAAATATTTCCATTAAGTCTAGGCTCAAGTGAGTTTACTGGTGAAGTAATGAACTATTTTTTATTGGAGTGCAAATTAAACCCAGTGCATGACACATGGTAGGCAAGTGCTGTACCATTTAGCTTCATCCCTAGCAGTTTTTAATTTGAGACTAGTTCTCCCTAAATTGCTGAGTTTGGCCTTGAACTTGTAATCCTCCTATTCTTAGCCTCCAGGGTACTTGAGATTACAGATGTGCACTAATGTGCTCAGGTTTTCTTAACTATAGACCAACGTACCTTGAGAAGACATGTGCAAAACCCCTAGATATTTTAATAAATTGATCTTGGCAATATAAAATATGGATGATACATCATGAGCAAGTGAGAATTTTCCTAGGAAAGTATAAAAGGACCAGTCTTTTAAAATCAATAATTTTCTAGTAGATGCAAAACAAAACATTGGACACAATTGGATACCATTCACAATGAAAACTCATCACACTGAAAATAAAAGGATAGTTCTGGAAGTTTTATCAAGTTCAATAAATAAAAGTAAGTAAAACCAGACTCTGAAGGAAAAAAAAAAAAATCTTTGTCCAACATCAACAATACTGTCTATGTAGAATGTTCTACTAAAAATACAAGGAATAAATAAGTTTAATGTGATCATGGAATACAAGATATAGAGGAATATCAACTGTATTCATTCAAGAAAAGAAGAGGGAAAGTAAAGACATAAAAAATTTTCATTAGCCACTTCAAACAGAAATAAAATCTCAGTAAGAAACTAATCCATATCCATCAGAAAGAAATTAAAATAAACCCTTGTGAAAACAGAGAAACTGGATCACTTTACATATTGTTGGTGGGAATGTAAAATTATACAGCACCTTTAAAAATACTTTGACACTTTGTTGTTAAACAATTACACATGGGTCCCAGCAGTGGCTCACCTTGGCATCCATCCCAAGGATATGAAAACAGCACTACAAATATCCTGATGTAAGTATGGCACAACTAGATTTATAAGTACTCACCAAACTGGAAATATCCTCATAAACTTTTGATGGTGGCCAATGAAGGCCTGCTTGGCCTTGCCACAGAATACAACTGAGCAATAATATGGAAGAACCTACTGACAGACACAGCAACCTGCTTGAAGAAGGTTGCTAGGTAAAAAGAGCTGATCCACAAAATTTACACAATGTGTAATTCATTAACACACATTGTTGAATACCTGGCATTACAGGCATTCATGACTGTCTATAGATTCTACAAATAATTGAAGGAGGATATAATACCAATTTATACAAAAGTCTTTTCAAGGGATGCTTATGATATAAATATGAATCTGAATGGTAATCTGCATGTGAAGAGTCATATGAAAAAGCTGCAGAAGCATGTACACATGCCAGTATATGTAACCCTGGTGAATCTGACTGGGCTTAAACTGGAGCACACTGAATCCATCTTACTAATTGTGCCAGTATACTAGTTAGGCAAGATGGTTTACCATTAGGAGAAATGGAGTAAAGTATACATTTCTGATTTATTTCTTATAACTGAAAATGAATTTTTACCTACTCCAAAATAAAGTATTTTTAAAAAACAAATAATATGGTTATCAAATATTTGAAAATTTTCAAGTTTTAAGTACAAGAAAAATATATTTTAAACATTAAAATTATAACATTATAACTTTGTTCTTTCATTTTATTTGTATTTCTGAAATATTCTTTAATAATTAGAATATTTTTACTGATTAAGGATTAAAGCAATTAAATGGACAAATTCTGCAGATACAAGTTATAAAAAATTGAAAATTAATGTAAAAAATTATTTTAAATCAAACATACTTCTATATTGTAACAACAAATATCAAAAATTATATTTTTGGTTGTTCTGAGGATCAAATTCAGGGCCAATCACAAATCCAGTCACATTTAATTTTATTTTAAATTTTCCAGACTGGCTTTTACTTATGCCATCATCCTCCTGAGTTGCTGGGAATGCAGGCATGGTTCTTTGCACTCAGCAGAAATTGAACTTTAATATAGCACCATTTACAACAGATATCAAAAAAACTTGAGTACTTTTGAATAAGTTTCACAACCCATCAAAGAAACAGTAATATACAAACTTGAGGGAGATTTAGAATGGTGTGGGCACTAAGGACAGGAGGGCAAAGGAGAAATACAAAGGCAGGGCAGACAGTGAGAGAACAAAGAGTGTCTGCCAATAAGGCCAAATTTCTAGCTGACAAATGTGTCCAAGGATATGAGCAGAGACCCAACAGAAAGACTAAAATAGATGTGTGGGCATGGGGAATTACTGGGAAGCAACTCTAAAAAAAAAGAGAGTCTGGAGTCAGAGGAGATAGAAAAAGGAGGAGGGCCCAAAACCTTTGAAAAGAACAAGTCAATTCTTTTCTATAGGAGTCCAGGCTCTGTTTCTGGGGCCCCTTCTCTTCAGAGGAATCTGTTACTTTTCTACCTTTGCTATTGTGAAAAGCATACTGCTTGCTTGCTATCTTTCTCTCATATTTAAAGCAAAAAAAAAAAAAATCAAAAAAATTTTGACCAAAATAACTCAATGGCTGGGTTTTGGAGTGCTTCCTTAGCATGCATAAATTACTGGATTAGATCCCAAGCACAATATACATTTAAAAAATAATAAAACTGTTATTAAAAATTTATTCAAAAGATCTAAATCTGGAAAACCATGCACATAAAAAAAAATACTAAGAGAAATTTAAATGACCTAAATAAATTGAATGATATGTCATGGAAATATATAAAAAGATTCAATATTTTTTATAATGTCAATTATTACTTACACTGAGCTATTAATTGATTATTACTGTAAATAAAACTCCAACAAGCCTTGTGGAAAAGCTGAATCTAAAATGGAGTAAATGAATGAAGAGTATAGAAGAGTCAAAACAGCAGAAAGAAGTTGGTGGAACAGTACTACCCAGTTCCAAGCTTATTGCAGAACTCAGCAAACATCAGTGTGTAAGGACAATGAGACCAAGTGAAGATAGCAGAAGACACAAGCAGACTCACACCTAAGTGGTCAAGCAAGCTTTGACAAACATGTCATGTCAGTGGGAAAAGGAGTCTTTTCCACAAATGGTGTAGAAAAAACTTCATAATCATAGGTAAAAAAAAAATACATAAATAAATAAAATAATTCAAGCTCTGTCTCACACACTATGAGCAATTATGTGGGAATGATCATAGATCTAAGTGTAAGTGTTAAAAACATAAAACCTTCTAAATCAAGAGATAAAAATCATCACGATATGAGTTTTGGCTGAATTCTTATGTAAAATACAAAGTTCTAAAGAAAAGGAGAACTATATTTACCTCAGAGGTACAACATTTATCTAGTATGATCAAGACACTGAGCTCAATTCCCAGTACAAGAAAAAGACATTAACAATAAATGAAAGGACTGACCATGAACATGAACTGATGAAAATGTGGAACAGTTGTAACTTTGTACACACTGTTGGGAATGTAATGTAGTTATCTCTTTGGAAAGAGTTTGCCAGATTCTTAAAGTCAACACATTCCACTCCTGGGCATCAACCAAGAGAAATTCAAGTAAAGTTCTGCATGTACATTCTGCATGTATAGCAAAAGTGAGTAATGAATGGATAAACAAATTAAAATATACACAAAGAAATAATCAGTACTAAGAAGGAAGAAAACCAAACACAGAAGATATGAAAGTCAAAACTATACCAGAAGATAAACAACAACATAAAAAATGTATGATTATATAATGTATTAAAATTTTAGAGTGAGAAAAGGCACAGCAGCAGTTTCTTGCAAACAAGGAGGTAATAAAGGGGAAGCAAGAAATTTCTGTGAGAAATGGATACCTTTATTATCCTGTAAGGGCTGAAGCCTCCTTAGGGCACAACCTAAATGCATGCAAGTTTTATAATTCAATTATACCTCAGTAAAGTATATGGAAAAATTCAACAAGTCATACATTACTAGGAAGATAACCATAAGAACAAAACAAATATCTAAATACCAGAAGATATTTATATACAAATAAGCCACTGTGAGCAACAGAGCATGTTAAAATGTAATAATACAGAGCAGCATTGTCAAGGACAGATCCTGGAAAACCAGAGTTTCTTCTAGAGTTCCACAAGTTCAAAACTATTTTATTGTAATAACAAAATGTTATTTGCCTTTTTCATTCTTGTTCTCCCAAGATTGTATAGTTGAATTCCCCACAGGTTACATGACAAAAGATGAACATAAAATATAGAAAGAGGGGAATCCAGCTGTATTCTAATTTCAAGAATTGCAGAACTTTAAAGAATGCCACCCTTATGTATGTTAGCAGGTAATATGTACACAATATTTTATGTGAATGTAGTGTTTTTTAAATTCTCAGTTTTAATTTACAACAGGGAAAATATTAAAAGATAACCTAAATATAAATAAAAACTCATTGGATTTTTAGTGTTGTGGAAGAGTTATTAATTTACCATCAAAAACCTCTCAGGCAGTCCCCTTGAAGGGAATAACTGCCCTGCTAAGGTCTGGACAGACACCTTATGGGAGGGTCTCAACATTCTGAAGGGATGTCCTTCCACAGGTGTAGTTGTTATAGACCATGCATGAGTCATAAAAAGCTCAGCACAGATATTCAGACTCAACCTTTAGAATCATGCACAGCATCTTACAATGAATGTCACATATACCAAAATATGATTTGCATTGTGTGCATCTTGGATGTTTTCATCTCACTTTTGTATGTGTTCATTTCTATTGTGTTTCATGTGAATATTATTCTACAACTCTTTGGAATTGTTTAAAGATTGTCCTTCACCATGGAACCATGGAGAAACACTGAACTACATATCTTTCAATAATATCAATAGGTATAATCCCTAAAGCAAATTGTTATGACTAGAAATTATCTCTACTTCATTGACAACAATGAAGAGGACTGCCTTTCTATGTATGCTATTTTTAATATAAATATCAATGCAATCACACTTACAATGGAAATTGGCAATGGCAAAGAAAACCATACACTCTCTTCATTGAAGAAATTTTCCATGGGTCTCAGATGGATTGATTTCAATAAGTTCAACTTTGTTATGTTCTGGAAATTAGAAAAAAATGTTGAACACTTACTAAAAAGGCATTCTAAACAAAAGGATCCATCACAGTGAAAGCAGACAAAGGGGAAGGAAGGAAGAACAAGACCCACTGAAAGACCTGGAAAGCAAACCTCACAGGGTGCTGTAGTTACAGGAATTAGGTGTAATACTTGACTTCCTACATCCATCTCCTGTCTCAAGTGGTTTTTTTCTGATTTGGGTCAGTTTCCTATTCATTAAAAATGATGAGGATTATATTATAAAGAGGCCCATGACTAGCATAAGCCCTGAGTTTCACCCTTGATTTTCTGCTAATTAACTGCAAAAGTGCCAAGCATGGTGGCACAAGCCTGTAATCCCAGAAATTTGAGAAGTAAAGGCAGGGTGGAAAGTTCCAAGTCAGTCTCAGCAACTTAGTGAAGACTTAAGCAACTCAGCAAGACCCTGTCTCTATGTAAAATATAAAAAAGGGGCTGGGGATGTGTCTTAGTGGTTAAGAACCTCTGAGTTCAATCACTGGCACCAAAACACAAGCACAAACATACATAGTAACTAATTACAAGGATATCAGAAAACTGCTCAATTTCTCAGTACTTCCAGTTTTTTACCCATAATATGCAGGTAACATTTTCTTCACGTTTTTTGAGTGAAGGAGTGATGGCAAAACCAGACCTGGTTGTGAAATGAAATTACAAAAACGTTATGGTCAGAGTCCAGTCCCTGGGGAAGGGGTCAATTCCCCTCCTCTCTCTTAACCTTTCTCCAGGAAGTCAAATTGACCAATCAATATCTGTCCTAAGAGTCTAATTCATCCTAAAATGTAATAGATGTCTGTGAGAGGAGCTGTTTCTTCTTTTCTCTTCTGTGTGCACGTTTTATGTCAGAGACACTGCATGAGACCTTCAGTCACATAGATTAGGAATTCTTTTTTGAAAAAGAAGAAAAAGCTCCAATGATAGGATGGGTCCAAGATGACGTCAAATAACAAATAATTATTGTGAGAAACTGTGGATCAGGGCTTAGAGTTTTGGCGTGCCAATCTCCTCTGGGACCACTGGTGAAAAATAAACTTTGGTTTCTCCTACTTTCTAAGTGTGATGTATAAAGCTGCTCCCCCGCCCATCAGGTACAGACATTTTGCCCGCCTCCCAACCACTTGTCAATCTGTGAACATCCTAGTTAGCTATTGGTTCATCAGTCAGCTTGCAAGTATCCTTCTCCAATATTGGTCCCCTGTTAGCCCCACAGAATTCAACTGTTTTACTGTAACTTCCCTGCCATCTTTTTCCATTCTTCTTCTGTCTGTCCTACACACTTCTCTCTATCCTCCTAGCTTTCCACTCTCTTTAGAGCATGCCCTTTCATTTCCTTTCTCTTTTCCTCTCATTTTCTCTCTTATCCTGCAGGGAGACACTGTTTGCTTAATAAATTCCCTTATGTGATTTCCTGTGTCTGGCGTGGTTTTCGTGGAATTTCTTACATTGGTGCCATGGACTCGGGATGGGTCCTTCTGCTGACTAAGCAAGTGGAACCCCATATAAGCCCCAGTCCCCCCCCAACACGGCTCCACCTTCCATTCTGCCCAGCCGCTCCTCTCTGCATTTATCACCCGACTTCATGTTGGTGAGTATGCCGGCTTATCTGCTGGGTGGATTCCTGATTTTATGGTGGAGATCTCTCTCAGGGTTGAGGATCATCTCGTACTCGCATTCACCCTCAAAAACCCTGATATCAAGTCCTTAACTCTTTTCGGCTTTTGCTTGGCCCCACATGCTTGTGTGATGACACAATCAATGCTGCCCTTCATCTCCAGCTCAGTAGTCTGGCCTTGGGACGCCCTGACCATAGACGACTGCATCAGTCCCCACCATGGAATCTGGGTCCTCCAATCTGGCAGATTCCACCCTGGGAAACCTTCACCTGACCCCCAGTACTTAAAACCATCAAAATCCTTTTGTGTAATGGCACACAACTTCCATGAGCAAACGGGCAGATGGAAAGGAATTCCTTATTTTCAAGTGTTTTCTTTCTCACTTCTTAGCTCTTCCTCCAGGCTCAAGCACCTCCAAACCTAAATTAAGCATAACCCCTTTCAGATTCAGATCTAAGCTTACATTGAAATGTAAATGGAGAAGGCGCTGTGGGAAACCAGTCTGAAGTCCAAGGAAAAAAGTGTCCATTTTTAATTTCTCCTGGGCTACAACTCAGAATACTTTTCTCCCTTTTAACTTTTCTTTCCTTCTCATTTTCTCATGCTTTAATTAATAATCATTATCATTTTTCTTCTAGGACTTTTGTTTCTCTTAAATGCTTTATTTTTGAGCTCACAATTTTGATCCCACATAACTAGGTTAATGATTTTTGATAAGTTCTTTTTATCCAACTCTAGAGTTATTTTTGAACATCTGTTACATTGCAATGGAGATAAATATGACAGGGCCTTTGCTTTTGTGTTAAATATAAGTGCACATAAAAATTAAAATTTTAAAAATGGATCCAAATATTTTTAATTCACGTGATTTAAAGAGGTTCCATTAAAATTGGGTAAACTAATAGAAGTAAAATGTCCTTAAAATTAACTCACAAGTCTCTAGGTGGTCAAACTAATAAAATGTTGCTATTTATAAAATGTCTAACATCAATTTTTCTAGGACTTTTCTTCAACAGGAAAGAGACAGCAAATAGTATTGGTACACTTGTCTGATATCTTGGTTTTTCTACAATAAGATGAGTGAATTAAAGTCGACATGTATGGGACTACTCAGATGTGTTTGTTAGAGACATCTAATTAATTTACAAAGTTATTCCATGGAGTAACATACTTAAAAACATTATTCTTTGTATATTAAATGTGTTCATATTTTCCAGGTATACAAGCATTTAAAGCAGAAAATTTATCAAGCTGTTATTCTCCAAATTAAACTTGTATGTAATGGTAAACCTATCATTTAATGTTCTATTATAGGACCTGTCATCAGTAGGGTATATGTAAAATGACATTTAAGAAAGAGTGTAATGTGTAGTAACAAAAATGGAACAACAGTGACTGAAATTGGGGTATCAAGTGACCTCATGGTTGTGGCATGCCTGGTGCCTGGGAGAGCTCCTGTGAAGGGGCACAAGATGCCTAACTGCTGTGGCAGTACATTGATCTCAGGCACACAGCTCTTGGGCAGGAAGGAATTCTTTTGCTAGATAACCAATGTTTTATTACCTCCCTTCTCTGGTTTCTGCCCACCTTACAGTAACTTTGGAACCTAACATTGCACATACATAAAGATTGTTGACATAACTCTTTCGATCTGCATTTCCATCAGAGAACAGAGCTCCATCTGATCTCAGCTTAATCTTCAAAATCTGTGTTTATAACCCTTTATTTTCTAATACTCCTTTGCCCCTCACTGAAAAGCCCCACATTACCTGAGATAAGACTCTGCCTCACAACCCTGCTACACATTACAATGGCTCCAAAGTAAGCCTGACTTTAACTCATTTAAAGTTGTGTTCAAAAGTTTGATGTTTGTTGTAAAGATTACTGTGATCTCAAACAGGAACTCAGCCAAAATTCAAGATAGCTATTGCAGAAACTGAATGTTTTACTGTTGGTGATTCCATTTTGTATTATCCTTGTAAACTCTAATTGTTGACTGATCAGTATTTTGCAGAAGTATTGCTTCAAGAGCAAACATCATAAATTAACTTGGAATAGTAAGCCATCACCTATAGGAGAGATAATGTAAACCCCAATTATATAAAAGAGGGTAAATAACTGTAAAGTTATAGACATTGAAGCTAAAGCCCAGTACTCTTACTTTATGACTGGTGAGACTGACTTGCTTGATGGTTAAGATCAAACTTAGAGATTGAGATTAAATACAGAGGTCAAGAAAAGTCCATATTTGGGTCTTGCTCTCAAAGTCGGCCTGAACCCAGGGAACAAGAGGACTTCTCCAAGGAGCTTTGCAACCCTGGGTCACACAACCTCCTGACCAAGGAGATTGATGAGACCACTAGAGGAAGAAAAATCACTCAGTGCACCTGCTGCAGAGGAGAATCATGGAAAAAGGGAGACATCCCTGGTGCTTTCAAGGAAAGCCACCTCATCGAGAAGACCCTGCCTAACCAATGGCACTAATGGAGCTAACAAGCTGCTCTTAAGTTCTCTATGAGTGACTTCTGTGGGAACACAGCTGACTCTTTAACAGACAGGTCACTTTGGCCAGCTTGATTGTAAACACCTAGCAAAACAGTTAAAACCAAATATAGCCATTCTTGGACATTTAAAAGTAATAATACTTAAATGTAACTTAAGATGTACACTTGTGTTAGCCCACAAGACTAAAGACTAAAAACTACAAAGGAGAGATTCTTAGGCAACTGTGCCTAATAACTATCAAGAGAGACTGCCAGAGTCAGAAGTTTTTAGTCAGTTTAAGGCCTACAGACACAGGTAGGCTTAAATCTATGTTTTCTAGTATGTATACTAAATGTCGAGTTTGCATTCCTGATAACCTAGACAAAGTTAAAGCTCCCAATTAAAGGCCTTGTCCTCTCCATTCTTTGCTAGGCCTTGTTATGGGATCAAATTCTCAGTTCTTCCACCCCCCAGTATTTATTGACTTCTGTCATCTTTATGATATGCATTGGCATGTTCCAGATTCTGTAACATTTACATTGTATCAATCTCATTTCAGTACTCATGTCTTTTTGTTCTTCTCTCATAGAAGCACCCATCCCCAGATGCCTTTACCACCTGCTCTTCCCAACCGGACTTCTACCATGAACCCCTCAATTGACCTGATTTCTAAAAAGAGAACTCCAAACTGCTTACCCCACGCTGCCCCTTCCAGCTCGAAGAAGCCAGATTGGTCATCAGCCCTTTTCCTTACATCAGTGAAGGAGTTCCTAGAATTAGAGGGGTAAATGAAGTCAGAATTGGGGACAGGCAGTTAGTGTAGAAATAGGGGATCAGTCAAATTGAGAAAATTAAGTCCATGAAAATCATCTGCCTTTGGAAGTCTGGAAGGAGAATGGACGTTTTACATCTTACATGCAGAACCAACCCCAGTCACTTAGGCAGGAAGGAGAGACAAGGCTTCAGAAAGAACTGGAGAGGAAAAGATTTTCTTAAAAAAAAAAAAAAATGGGGGAATGTAATGTATAAAGCTGTTCCCCTGCCCAACAGGTAAAGCCATTTTGCCCACCTCCCAACCACTTGTCAATCTGTGAACATTCTGGCTAGCTATTGGTTCATCAGTCAGCTTGCAAGTATCCTTCTCCGATATTGGTCCCCTGTTAGCCCCGCAGAATTCAACTGTTTTACTGTAGCTTCCCTGCCATCTTTTTCCATTCTTCTTCTGTCTGTCCTACACACTTTTCTCTATCCTCCTGGCTTTCCACTCTCTCTAGCATGCACCCTTTCTTTTCCTTTCTCTTTTCCTCTAATTTTCTCCCTTACCCTGCAGGGAGACACTGTTTGCTTAATAAATTCCCTTATGTGATTTCCCATGTCAGCGTGGTTTTGTGGGATTTTCTTACAATGTTTAAAAGGTTTTCTTTCTACTGCCTTGCCAGTCATTACTCACCATCCAAAATATTTTTTTATCAGTAAACACTATGTAATTTTTAAAGATCTCAAACTGGGAATGTGCGTGTTATATATACATTTACACACATTTCTCTCTATTCAGAGAAGCAAGATCCATATCAGTCACCAAAGTTGTAGAAAAATGTAAATTAGGTAGCACAGAGAAAGAAGCAAAAAGAAGCAACATTAACTTTAGTAGAAAATATCACCTAAACTGAAAGAAAAAATAAGTAAAATTGAGAAGGAAAGAAAGGATAATTCAAATTATTTCCAAGGAATATTAAAACAGATAATTTCTCAGAGAAAGAAAAGTGGGAAACTAAGCCAAAATAATTTATTTAAATCTATAAATTGTTTTCCCAGTTCTAATGCCTATTTACCATTAACATGGTCTACAACCATTCTTTGGTTTATATCATGCAAACAAATGTTTATTAATATATACACAGATGATTCAAAACATACTGATTTTCCTTACAGATTAAAAGTCTTATAATCAAGGTAAAGATAAAGGAGTTACTTCTGGATACACAGACCTGTGATCTCACATATATTGAGATATATGGACTTGAGTTATCACATGATTTTACACCAATTCAGTATAGCAGTAGATATCAATTTAGAATCTACGCCATATCAATTCCCAGAGACACCAAAAAGGGTTCAGAATCTGCAAAAGGAAGTAGAACAAACTGTACAACTGTAGATGCACAGCAATCATGGTAAAATATATTATGCACTACCAGAGGTATGTCTGGCATACAATGGGAATCAGAGGTACTAAAGAATGAAAACTACTTTAAAAAGTACTAAACCAATGGTTAATAGAAATGTGCCTGATGAAGGAATGGACAAAGTATTTCAAGCAGAGGAATAAATATGTTCAAAGATGAATAATTTTGTTGAATTAAATAAAAGTAATTTAAATTTCAGGAATCTTTTGAGCAGGGAGATCTGATGAAGGAATAAAGAGAGATGATGCTGGACAGGAAGACAGTGAAAAGATCAGACATGTCTTTTGTGTACCAAATCTCAAAATTCAGATTCAAGTGGAAATAGTAAACATCACAAGGATATTATAAAAAGCAGAGACAATAATAGACAATAGAGTCAGATTAAGAAATTGTCATAGAAGTAACTGTTGAACAATGTGAGAAGGGCTTCAATAACATTGAAATGAAATAGGAAAACTTGAAGTAGAAGAACAGAGGTTACAAGAGGCCTCCCACCTTTGTTGTTCAAACACACAGAAAATATACCAAAACAGAGATACAAAATGCAAGGAAGCCAACAGGTTTTACAGGAGAAGAGGATAAATCCTACTTTTAAAACTGAAACTGGGGCTGGGGAGATAGCTAAGTTGGTAGAGTGCTTGTCTTGCAAGCAAAAGGCCCTGGGTTCAATCCCCAGCATCACAAATAAATAAATAAATAAAAATAAAATTGAAACTGAGATGTACACTAGGAATCAGCCATTCATTAAAAAAGAACCTTGTCAACTGAGTATATTAATAGAAATATTAATAGAAACTCAAGAAATAGTAAGGGCTGGGAATATAGTTTAGTTCATAGAGTGCATGCCTCTCAAGAACATGGCCCTGGGTTCAGTCCCCAGCACCACAAAAAAAAGTGAATAAGTTATTCATCATAAAGACTCAATCACCACGCTTATAGAATATGGCCTCTATTAACTTGTACTATACTACAGAAATGATTTCAATTATATGGCAAAAGTCACCTTCTTCCAGAGTTAGACACAGTTTACTGTCTAGTGCTTTATTCAGTACTATGACTTTAAATCTTCGGTTTCTGACATTTACTGGACAAACAAGCTAAGACACAAAGTTCAAGGAACATAAACACATTAAATGCTTAAACCCAACCATAAGCCAATCCAGGTTGCTCCAAGGACACCAGATCAGATGCTTTCTACATGGTTAGGCTAAGGAATTTAAAAAGGAGTATCATGAACAGAGAAAGCAAGTTGTCAGTGGCCATGGTGGCACACACCTGTAATCCCAGTGGTTCAGGAGGCTGAGGCAAGAGGATATGGAGTTCAAAGTCAGCCTCAGAAAAAGTGAGGCACTAAGCAACTCAGTGAGACCCTGTCTCTTAATAAAGCACAAAATAAAACTGGGGATGTCACTCAGTGGGCAAGTGCCCCTGAGTTCAATTGCCAGCACCCCACCCTGCAAAAAAGTAACCTGTCTTTAGAAAGTTTATTCTTGGCTCAAGATGTTCATCCTGAATGTAGGTAGATGATTTTACAAGTTAAATGATGGCTACTGTATATTTCTGCATGTATCTCAGAAATGGCATTGATGGATTTTGTTCTAGTTTTATGCATAGCAATCAACCTCACATGATAGAGACAGCTTTCTTCATCCGCAGCAAAGGGCAGACAAGCTCCTGGTCCAATATAATAAAGATCATGTCACTCTTTGGCAAATGTTCAGCATGCTTACTGCTCATTCTAAAATGTTCTGTAAGCTCAAACTTTCTCTTATAGAGCACAACTCACCATCTCCCATGAGAAAGCTCTGACTGTTTAACCATCAATTTCTAAGCCATGTTAATAAGCACTCCATTTTCTAAACTGCACTAAACATTGTGTCAGAATAGCAGAAAACAGTTTCTGTACCTACCATGCAAAGAATCTTTCTGCATTTCCACATGTCTGCCACATTTTAACCCTCATAACTCTAGGTCAATTATTCTAAGAAATGGGTGAGTGGCACAGGTCAAAGACCAAAATGTCTTCAGACAGACACTACAAAAAAGAAAGATTAAAATCAATTATTTCCTTAACTAAGAACCATAAAGATTATCAGACAGCTCAAAGGCTTTGCTGATAGCCTTGTCTCTCACAGCACTTTCACTAATGATGTTTCCAATTGAGGGATTCAAACAACTAATAAAAAACATTTTCCTTCCAAAAATACCATGTATGTCTTCAAGAGAGAGTAACTTTTATAAAAGACAGGCATTAACTTGCCTCTCTGTTCAAAAACTACCATTACTGACACATTCAAATATTTTTTTTTAAAATATAACTTTAGTTTTTTATGGACCTTTAATTTATGTATATGTGGTGGTAAGGGTTTGGGATATGGTTCAGTTTGTAGAGTGCTTGCCTGTCAAGCACAAGCACCACACACAAAAAAAATCTGTGTTGTAGCTCAGTGGTAGAGCACTTGTCTAGCATGTGCAATTCCCTGTGTCTGATCAAACATATGTGGTGCTGAGAATTGAATCCAGTGTCTCACACATGTCAGGAAAATGTTCTACCAGTGAGCCACAACCCCAGTATGACACTTTCAAATATTTAGGGAAACACTACCAGTATTCCATAAGGCCCTCAAACAACTTTGAAAATGATTTCAAAGTCAAGTTACCTTAGTTTAGTATGAGAAATTTTGAGAAGAGGATGCTGATCTACTTTTTTCCCCCTCATGCAGTTACTGCTGCAATGGGAGTTAGATAATTTAAAAAACTGCTATTAAATTTGTTCTGGGATAATCAATGATACCTCACCAGCCCTAACAGAACTCAGGGCAGCTTCAAGTCACTGGCCAGCATTGCTATGGAGAAAAAAATTGTCCTGGACTTCTTCCTTACCAAACCCGGGGAAGACTGTGATATCACTAACACATCCATCTGTATATAATTTAATACACTAGCCAAATGGAAGATTGATTGGAAAATTGAAGGAGAAAGCCAAATTGGTGGGCTAAGTTTGATTCTGATGGTGTACTGGTATTTGGGATTTGTTCTGCTTATCGCGTCCCCTCTGGCCGCAGAGAGAGACACGACAAATGTCTGAAGCTTTGGAAGTTTATTGTGCACAGTTCCTCTCCTACGCTTCTCTTACCCCTAGCTTCTGCGCACTCCCAGCTTCCCTTCTCCCAGCTTCTTCCACTCCTGCGTACTCCCTGCTTCCAGCTCAGCTCCAGCCTCTGCCGCCACCGCCGTCCGCCACTTCTTCCGCTTCTTCCGTCCCTTCCTCAGCTTCCGCCCCCTACTCTCCCACCCACCAGGCTTATATACACTTCAACCAATCAGGGGAGAGTACACGAGATAAACGCGGACAGCTGCAGGCACAGGATGGGTACACGAGGGGGGCATGCTCTAGTCACATCGTTAACTAGCCAATCATTGGAATTCGCTGGTTGTTTACAGTATAGCTGGCCACTTTTGGCTCAGCGTCAGGCGCCATCTTGACCATGCCTAAGGCTGGGGGCTCTAGAAACCCCGATAGATCCCCCTTCTTTAATATTAAACTAAGGCTCGGGACCGTGTCTGTCGTAGGCTGAGTGGTCAGCATATGTCCTTACCCGTCATCAGAGCCTGCAGAGCATGCTGCAGCTCCTGTCTTAGGTCAGTACACAGCCACCTCCTTCATTACCCATCTTTGACTACCGATCCAGCATCAAGAGCCATACTAATGGGGGGCTGTCGGCCTTTAGGGCGGTCATGGCCTGATGAAAGATAATTTGATCTCTCTATTGGCTAGCTTGCAGATGCATGCCAAAACAAATGAAGAGAAGAAGGCCAAGGCAGAGGAATACCACCATAGCTCCTAAGCTTGCCCGCTGTTTGACAAATCTATAAACAGAAGAAAAACCATATAGCCATATTAAATACAGAAACAATATACATCCCAATGGAGTTACAATATGGGCAACACAAAACAGCTCTCAGGGAATAAACGCATCCCAGTCCCAAAAGTTCTTGCTGGGTATCCACTTGTTCTTATAATGAGTCCACTCTCTGATAGAGTCTCTATGGTCTGTAAGGCTGCAGTTGCATTCTCGGCCAAATGATCGTTGTTATGGTTGTGTCAATGCTGCTACTGCAAGGACTGTGGTGGCAATGATCACGGCTGTTGCAATGTCAAAGCCTCTTCTGTTTCTTGATAATAGCACTGGCAATTCTATATCTGCAACAGAAACTAGGACTGGTAGGAAGATAGAAATGTGCATCAAAATTGCACGGGTGGCAAAAGAACCATTCCAGTATTGTGAGAGATAGCACACGGTTAGTGAACAGTTAAGAGGTGTTATTAGAAATGTTAGTTGGTAGAAACATAAAATAGAGGAAATACACAAGCTGACGTGGGAGGGAAAGCAACATCATAGCTAGGGTCAGCAGAACGAGTTGCTCTACTCTGGGTCTGATTTGTAGCATGATTCCAACGGCAAAGTGCAGAAATTCCTCCTGTTAAAGCAAAGAAAGGCTAGAAATATCCTTGTCTCCAAAAGCAGCACGACCTGAAAAATCATCAGTAGAATTGACAGGCTTGTAGAGAAATTGGTGGAAAACAAGAAAAGAAAGGATAAAAAATGTGTTAGTCAGAAATGAAAAATATGGCCAGGCTAACAATGGCCAATAGGTTCCGGGTTTGCCTTTCCGTCTGAGTTTTTGTTATTGGAGGAAGGCTCAGACTCGCCATTGTGAGGACGAGCAGCATCACTTGCATGCTGTAAAACTCTGATTAGCCTTTCTGGAATCCAGACAGGAGTCTGTTGATCCTGTGGGAAAACACAAACAGACCCTCGGACCCAACGAAGGACTGGATCCGGTCCTTTCCAACAACCTGTCAGGATATCTTTCCATTTTGCCCATACTTGAGGAGTATTATGGGGATTATAATGTCGATCAGCTGCAGAATGGCCGTCCTTATCCAGAGATAAGAAATTTAGAATGAAAAGAACTAAATTAAGTTTATCTTTAGGAGACTTGTAGGAGGCTCCTATTCCCCCTTTTGGCTTATTTAGACAATTTTTTAAAGTAAGATGTGCTCTTTCCACAATGCCCTGTCCCTGAGGATTATAGGGGATGCCAGTGACTGATTGGATGTTAAATGTTTGTAAAAACAACTGGAAGCTTTTGGAAGTATAAGCAGGACCATTATCTGTTTTAATAACTTTAGGTATGCCCCAGCCAGCAAATGCTTGTAGGCAGTGTTGAATGACATCTTTTACCTTTTCTCCAGAATGAGCGGAAGCCATAATGACCCCTGAAGCAGTGTCTACTGACACATGTACATACTTAACAGTACCAAATTCAGAAATATGGGTTACATCCATCTGCCAAATATGACCAGGCAGCAGTCCCCTGGGGTTAACTCCAAAGGATTGTACTGGAATTAAAGGAGCACAATGTTGACAATTTTTTACTATTTGTCGAGCCATACATTTACATATAGGAAATTTTCTGCTCAAAGTAGTGGAATTTACATGAAATTTTTCATGAAAGAGTTTTGCCTGTTCCTCTATGGAAAAAACAAAAATTGATTTGGTGACCATATCTACCAAGTCATTAGCATTGGCCAAAGGTCCTGGTAAGTTAGAATGAGCTCTAATATGTCCTACATAGAATAGATGTTTACGCTGTAGGATAAGGTTTTGTAGCGTTGTAAAATAAGAAGCTACCATGGACATGGAAGAAATATGGGGTACCGTTTCAAGAAACTGTAAAGCGTTAACGATATATAAGCTATCAGATAGAAGATTGAATGGCTGATTATCTGCTAATTTAAAGGCTAATATTACAGCTGCAAGTTCAGTAACCTGTGCGGAGTTGGGTGGAACTATTATGGTGTGAAGTTGTTTACCGATAAGTACTGCACCTACTCCATTTTTGGAGCCATCAGTAAAAATGGTTACACAGTCTTTAAGAGGCTGGACACTAGTCACTTTTGGAAAAACTATGGGAGTATTTTTACAGAATTGAATCCAGGGATGTTGGGGATAATGGTTATCGAACTGAGCTGAAGTGGAACAATATAATACTGACCAATCATCCTCATTATTAATTAGCCATTTAATTTGCTGAGTGGAATAAGGAGTTATAATAATAGACGGATGGATTCCAAAAACAGTAATGCAAGATTCTATTCCCTTGAATATTACCTGAGCAATAGCTTGGGGATATGATTGCAATGTTTTAGCCGGAGAGCTAGGGAGATTTATACTTTGCAGAGGTCCTCCTTGCCAGACTATGCCAAAAGGGGTATGCTTCTCTGAGATTATGATTAAACTTAATGGTTGAGTAGGATCACAACGATCAACGTAACACTGCTGAAGTCTATTCTCTACTAGCTGCAAGGATACCCGTGCTTCGGGAGTAAGTTTCCTAGGGGAATTCAAGTCAGGATTACCTTTTAATATATCGAATAAAGGATTTAATTCCCCTGTGGATAATTTTAAATAGGATCTGATCCAGTTAATGTCACCTAAGAGTTTCTGAAAATCGTTCAAGGTATTCAATTGATCTGTCCTGATGGTCAACCTTGTTGGTCTGACTGTAGTAGCAGTGAGCCTTGTACCCAGATATTCTTGGATCTCCTCTAATTGTAATTTTTCAGGGGCTATCGTTAGTCCTCTCTTTTCTAATGCTTGAGTTATAAATTGTAATGCTTCTAACAAAACTTCTTTTTCTGGATGGCAAATAAGTATGTCGTCCATATAGTGATAAATCAACCATCTCTTAAACTTTTGTCTAGTAGTTGTTAACGCTTTATCTACGTATATTTGACATATAGTAGGACTGTTAGCCATACCTTGAGGCAACACAGTCCATTCGAATCTCTGGTCAGGCTGAGTGTGATTAAGAGAGGGCAAAGTAAAGGCAAATCTCCAACAATCATTTTTGTGTAAGGGTATAGAGAAAAAGCAATCTTTTAAATCCAGAATAATAATAGGCCAATTTTTTGGTAGTGCAGTAACAACAGGGAGTCCACATTGGATGGGTCTCATAGGCATAGGGTACATTTGTTCGTTTATGGCTCTTAAATCATGTAATAACCTCCATTTTCCTGATTTTTTCTTTGTTAAGAATATTGGAGTATTCCAAGGAGAGGTAGAATGTTGTAAATGACCTGCTTGTACCTGCTCTTGTACTAACTTATGAGCTGCCTCTAGCTTTTCTTTTGTTAGGGGCCACTGTGGAATCCAGCGAGGCTTATCATCTTTCCATATTATAGGGATTGATGGTTTATCAGTGGCCCCTAGGAAAAACCCAATCCATGAGAATCATTTTTTGGTGGAGGTAAAGGCAGTGGTTGGGTAGATCCTTGGCTATGTCTTCCTAATCCTTTTTTATCATCATAGTTCATATTTTGTAACATATTTCTTACAGGAGTCCTTGGTAAATCTGGTCAGTGGTGAGTTTCATATCCATTTGCTGCAGGACGTCTCGTCCCCATAGGCTAATAGGAACATTACAGACATATGGCTGAAATATTCCTGTGTGTCCCTCTGTATCTTTCCACGATAATGAGGAAGCACTTGATTGGGGCTCTCTGCTACTCCTAAGCCTCTCAAGCTCTGAGCTGCTGTGATCAATGGCCAGTGCTTTGGCCAGACCATTGCGCTAATAATACTTTTGTCTGCTCCCGTATCTAATAAACCTGTAAATTCCATATTTCCCACTTTTAATTTTAGGAGGGGCCTCTGTTCCATATCCATAGTAAGGTTTATTAAAGTGGTTCCTGTTGATCCAAAACCTCCTTGTCTTTTATTTGTATTTTTACTGGGCCACAAAGAATGTTGACTGGGCAATATAAGCATTTGTGCAATGCGATCCCCTGGAGAGATGACCGTAATTTCTTTTGGTGAAGAGACCATGGCTTTTATTTGTCCAGTGAAATCAGGATCAATAACCCCTGGGTGTACTATAAGTCCTTTTAGTGTTGAGGAACCTCTACCTAGTAATAGTCCTACACTGTTCTGTGGGATTTTTTCATGCCAATCAGTATCAGTCATCTGCACCCCCATATCTGGGGTTAGTATGAGTCTGGAGGTGGCACAGATGTCCAATCCGGCACTTCCTGAGGTGGCCCTGCGCTCCCCTTCTCTGTGGGAGGATACCACCATCGGGGAACTTGTTGAATTACCCCATATATTTGTTGCGGGCCCCGGGGAGGGCCCTGTCTCCCGTTTTTTTGAAGTTCAGGATTCAACCCTAGGAAATTATCCTCCCCATCTCTAATAGGCTGACAAGCACTATTCCAATGACTTCCTCTTCTGCATCTTGGACATAGCCCTGGGGCATAAGGTGTAACATATTTTACTATAGTTATCTCTTATCTTTTGTTAGGGCATTATCTCCTTGCTGCTGATTTTGTGCATCTATTGAAACGTATTGGCCTTCTCCTATTAACATTTCTATCGGGAAACCTTGCCACTATGTTTCTGCAAGCAGTTTCAACAGCTATTTCTTGCCACTGAGCTTCTCCAATTAGACATTGTTCTCCAGATAACACTGCTCTGCATAGCTGTCTCCAATAGTCTTAACTGCATCTTTAAAGTTTTTCTAATGGTTGATGGTATCTCCATTTGCTTCTCAAATACAGGCAGGTTTTACAGATTTTGAAGCTCTTTTTATTAGGCTTAGGTTTCTCCTACCTTTTTCCCTTGTTCTTAAGTTTTCACTACCACTTGGTTATTTCTTTTTGGGGGTTCTTTGTGTTAGACTTAGTTCCCTTTTTTCCCTTGTTCTTAGATTTTTTGAGCAATTATTTTCTAGGTCACCACCACTCAATCTTTCCTCACTTTATTCTCTTTAAGCATTCTTTTCTGTTACTATTAGACCCTGTTCATGAAGATCCCCCTTGTGGCACACTGAGCAGCTTTTCTTTACTTTAGCTGTTTTTTCCCTCAATGGCGTCCCATTGTTTTTTAATGGTTCCCTGAGGGGTTGCTGCATTCAGACCCCATTGTTACTAATTTGAATAGCTTTAGTTATGGCAATTACAATAACAAACAGTAGCCTAGCCGCCAGGAGCAACAAAATTACTGAAGGGAAAACTATCAAGTGCGCATTAAAATTTTTATAGCGGCTTTTCACGTACTACCTAATTGGACCGCTTCAAGCGTGTTTCTACTTTCACTTTAATTAGACCGCGTTCCACGCGTCAGGACCGCTGATGGCGTGTCCCGATACCCCCCCGACCCGCGTTCCACGCGTCAGGACCCCGATACCTTTCAACCCGCGTTCTACCTGTCAGGACCGCTGATGGCGCGCCCCGATACCCGCGTTCTATGCGTCAGGATCCCGATACCTTTCAACCGGACCGCACTCCGCGTGTCCCCAGGACCGCCAATGGCGCATCCTGACACCCTTTAACTTTTTTATAACCGGTTCAACTTGTATACAAAAAAAATTCTTTCAAATATCTTACCTTGTTTTCTTTTATAAGGCCTTCATCTTCCCGGGTTTCGGCACCAGTTATCGCGTCCCCTCTGGCCGCAGAGAGAGACACGACAAATGTCTGAAGCTTTGGAAGTTTATTGTGCACAGTTCCTCTCCTACGCTTCTCTTACCCCTAGCTTCTGCGCACTCCCAGCTTCCCTTCTCCCAGCTTCTTCCACTCCTGCGTACTCCCTGCTTCCAGCTCAGCTCCAGCCTCTGCCGCCGCCGCCACCGCCGCTTCTTCCGCTTCTTCCATCCCTTCCTCAGCTTCCGCCCCCTACTCTCCCACCCACCAGGCTTATATACACTTCAACCAATCAGGGGAGAGTACACGAGATAAACACGGACAGCTGCAGGCACAGGATGGGTACACGAGGGGGGCATGCTCTAGTCACATCGTTAACTAGCCAATCATTGGAATTCGCTGGTTGTTTACTGTATAGCTGGCTGCTTTTGGCTCAGCGTCAGGCGCCATCTTGACCATGCCTAAGGCTGGGGGCTCTAGAAACCCCGACACTGCTGATGGAATTTGGAACTTGAAAAGCATGGCTGACATTGCTACTTCCTGTTGGCCTCATTTTGCTGCTTGGAATCCTGCTCATCAGAAATTTTATTATACACTCTTTGAGGCAACCTAAACAGATTCCATCATAGCCTGCATCAGTCAGATCACAGTTAATTACTGTCCCTGTTCCTAAATCAGGTTTATCTCCTTCAACACCATACTGCAACTCATCTTCCTAACATCACACTATGGGCTTCATGCTCTGGAAATGGGGGGTGCTGTAAAGCTAATTCAAGGGTATTTATTTTTGACCTAGGAGTTTATGACTACTGACAACACCCACTAAATATGTCAGTTTAAAGTGGTGGGAAACCTGGAACCCTTCAAGCTCTTGATACTCCCAGCCATAATTCCAATGGGACTGGATCAGGTAGGCACTTTAGTTGGGATAAAAAAAAGATATAGCATGCTGTTACTTAAGACTTCTAGACACACACACAGAAGAAAAACCAAATGTCCATCCAAAAAACTAAGATTCACATACTTATTCCTTTCCTGACATAAATATACTACAATTCAATCAACTCTATGAATAAAAGCAAGGGTTTCAATAAACTCTTTGGAATCCATATAATGCTTTTGATACCCTGCCAAAGTATGACTCTCACAAGAGAAGATGAAAGGCACACATGAAAAAGAGAAGAAAGAAAAAGTAAGAAGAGAAAATTAAGGTGTGGCAAAAACCAGAGATTGACTACTATACTCTTACTCCAACCCTCTTCTAAGTAAGACCAGATGAACAAGAGAGGACAATCACATACATGAAAATCGGACCCTTTGACAGTTTTGTTCTTCTGGAACATCTGAGGAAGAAGGTGTCTCTGTTCCTGGAATCTCAATTGCTAACCATGTTTTCATTAGAGTCATGTTTTCATTGGAACACTGTGATGTGGTATGGCAATCTTCTTCTGTTCAGTACACTTATGATTACATATTATACACACATGTTCCAAGGGCATGGCAAAAATTCTGTAGGGAACTCCATACCATATTCTACTTAAATGACTTATAATTGTTTAGGTTGCAAGCAGTTGAAAAAAAGCTATCTGATATATTCAAGAAAATAAACTGAAGAATACTAATGCTATGTCTAAAATTTCATTTATACTTTCTTTTCTGAAAATAAGAGTTTCAGGGGCTGGGGATATAGATCAATTGGTTCAGTGCTTGCCTCCCATGCACAAAGCCCTGGGTTCAATCTGCAGAACCACAAAAGCAAAAAAAAAAAAAAGAAAAGAAACGAAGACTCTCTAAAGTCTGAGAATAACTTTCAGATATTTTAGGTACTTAATTTTTAATGTTATTACTATATCAAATACAGGAAATATGCTCATTTCTTTTTTTTTAAAGCAACACAAAATTTTAATCACTAGGCATTTAACGTAGCATGACCTATAATAGTTAAAAATTAAAAATAAGAACCTAATGACATTGGAAAGGGTTGAAGGTATATTGTTAAGGGAACAGAGTAAACTCTATCAAAATTATAGGCAAATTATCTTTATTATGGTCACAGTCTAAAGAAAATTGAACAATTTTTCTTTAAAAAGTACCTTGATGGGCTGGGGTTATAATTCAATGGTTGAGCATTTGTCCAGAATGTGTGAGGCACCAGGTTCAATTCTAGGCACCATATATAAATAAAATAAAAGTTTTTTTGACAACTAAAATATATTTTTACAAAAAGTACCTTGCAAATATATTTTTCAATAAAAAATCCTCATTGTTTTTTATTTTTCTATTTCCATTTTCTTCAACTTAAATGCAAAACAACAGATTTCCATTTTATTCAGTAACAAGTTTTATTTTTTTATTTGATGATCTGCTTTATCACCCAGATTAACACATTTTAATAAATGCAAACTAGGTAGATAGTAATAAAATGGGCACCTCAAACAATAGTTTTATGGCAAAATGGACAATCAGCTTGTTCTAAAATATACCAAATTTGTGGAAAATTCAGAAACAATCAGAGAAAGTATGTTTATAATAGTAAATTATTGCCTCATAATTTTAAAGGAAATAGAACATAGTCCATAATCCACAGAAGAGAACCTACTTTAAGTTTTTTTTTTTTTAATTGGGTGGTATAAGCTAAATTACCTTAGTAGAGATTGATACCTTTTATACTTAAGCATATCATCAACTAGTTTTTTCATATATTAGGCTTAATAATGAGAAACCTCCATTAAAAGTAAAACCCACAAAAGTGAAATGGGAAAATGAGAATTTAGAATTCTCTTTCAATTATCTACTCTTTATCAGCAACATGAATTATACTCCCAAATTAAGGGGATTTTAAATCATGCCAACATGATTTATCACTTCTTGATGCAAATTAAGCTTTAAGAACTGCATCAAGAAATTTATTTTAGTATTTTAAAATATCAAAAAATTATAATACTACTCAGTGTAACAGAAAATATAATTATTTACACAACTGAGTCAAATACTTTTGTAAAAACCAATTAGTTTCAAATACAATCAGGAATGTATACCTTGGTAAAAGTTTCTCAAGAATTGAATCAAATACATGATTTTGATATCTATCAAAGGGCAGTGTTGCCAGGTGCAATAGCACATCCCTGTATTCCCTGTAGTTTGGGAGGCTGAGGCAGGTTCTTTGTAAGTTCCAAGTCAGTCTCAGCAATTTAACAAGGCCCTAAACAACCTAGCAAGACTCTATTTCACAAGAGGTTGGGGGGCTGGGGCTGTAGCTCAGTAGTACGGCACTTACCTAGCATATGTAAGGCACTGAGTTCAATCCTTACCACTACATAAAAATGAAACAAATAAAGTAAGACATGCTGTCCATCCACAATTACAAAAATACTAACAAATAAAACAGGCTGGGTATATGGCTCAGTGGTTAAGCACTGCTGGGTTCAATCAATGGTACCAAAAAAAGAAGGTGGACAAGCATTTTTGCTGCTATTCCCACTCTGCCACACCACAATACAATTATCAGAAAATAACGCAAATAAGACGTAGTTCAAAAAGAAATTATTCTGACAAATGTCATTAGCAGCATTATTACTAACAATAAAAAATGGAATGACCTAAACGTCTCCCAATCAATAATTGATAAATTAAATAGGGTATATTCAATAATATCATATGGAATAATAATAATAATGGAATAATATGTGACATAATAAAATGGAATAATATGTGACAGTAAAAAATGAATAAGTGATACATAATCTAGCAAGGATCAACATTAAAAATATGTCAATTGAAAGAAGGCAGTCACAATGAACCATATTTATTATGTTCACTGTCACATGATCATATTTATGTTAAAAGTCTGGAATACCCATTACTATACAGACAGAAGGTATATTAGTTTGGCCAGGGTCTAGCGAGAACAAAGAAATTTGTGGGGTTATGGTTAAGGCACGGGGTTTCTTTTGGGGAGCAATGAAGATACTATAAAATTGAATATGGTTAAGGTTACACATCTGAATAAACAAAATACACATTTTTTGGTTTGTTTTTGTGGTGCTGGGGATGGAACTCAGGGCCTTGATGCTTGCAAGGCAAGCATTCTACTGACTGAGCTTTAAAGTCATACTAATAATTAAGTCTAGTATAATAAACAATTATAAAACTATGGTTATATGTTTTTTTGAAAAAAAAGTAATTTTTCTCCCAGAAGGTAACCTAAGGAAGTAATCACAAGTGTTTGTAAAGACATCTATAAAACAAATTAGAAATAGTACAAAGTGAAATTCTAGACATTCACTAATAATACTATAAAAGCATATTAATTAGCATATACTTTCATAATACAGTATTTACATATAAACCAGTCACAAAATACTTTTACAAAACATGTATGATGTGTCCTTAAAAATGGATTTTATATACATGGAACCTACTTGCATTTGAACTGAATTATGCCAATGGCCCTCCACAATAGAAGAAAATTGGTCAATATAAAGATCATATATCTTTGATCTTCTAAAACACCTTGAAGGCTATTTGAATTCTATTAATTAAATTGCAAGTAGCAAATAACACAAATACCACAATATAACTGATTCATCCTGCTAAAGAATCAATATGCTGAGGCAACCAGTAACATTTAAGAAGCAACTTATTGAGTGCATACCATGGACCAAGCACTATTTTAACTCTGACAATACCCTAAGATGTGTATTCATCAAGTATTTACATAACACTTTCTACTTATCAGGCACTATTTGATCCACTTTATAAATATTAAATCTTTTTTATTCCTTAATTGAAACATTAAAATTGTACATATTTGTAGGGTACCTTGTGATGTTTCAATACAGGTATACATTGTGGAAAACTGAAATCAGGGTAAGCATATCACTTTCCTCAAACTTAGGTCCTTTTATTGTAAAAACAAACATTCAAACCTCTTTCTTCTAGCTTTCTTGAAAAGCACAGTAGATTATCATTATGTAGAATCAATTTACTTTGAATTTTAATGTATATAATAAGCTTATTAAGTAGGTACTACTATTAACCTCTATTCTAGATTAGTAAACTGAAACAGGAAAAGGTTAAGCAACTTGTTCAATGGCTCATACCTGATAAATGATGGACAAAGGACCTAGAACAACACAGCCTGTACAGTGAAGACAAAATTCTCTCGCAAATAAATTCCAGTGACTCTCAAATGAATGAAGTTGTGATAGCCAAAAAATATACAGTGAGGTACTCTAAGTATTCAAATGTGCAATATTAATTAGGCAAGAACTATATTTCCTCCTCTTGTAAAGAATGTGAATCTAAACTACTACAGATGCTCATTTTGTGGTTGGAGGGAAGTAGTCCTAGATATTATTTGCTTTATTTTAATACTCATTCTGAAATCAAAAACAATAAAAATAATATGGAAGATAAGGGATAAGGAAGAAAAATGAAGGGAAAATGGGAAGAGAAATATAGAAATGGAGGAAAAAGAGGGTAAAGAGAAATAAAAGAGAAGGAGTGTAGGAAATAAAAAGGAAAAGAATTTAAGGGGATCTGCAAAGACAAAAAGGAGGTGAAAAGGGAGTGGAAACCAGCAATAAGGAGAAGAGAAGGATGGAGGAGAAAAGGGGAAGTGAAGAAGTTCAAAAAGTATCATATATATCAACATATATACACCTAAGACATAAATTTTTAGACTTGCATAATGAAAAAATATGATCTTCATAAAGTGCAAAGAATAAAGTACTGAAGCCAGATACCACACTTTCCATGATTGGAGACTACAGATAGGTTTGGCTAAGTCTCTTCTATACATATATACTACAGGTATACACTGGGAACAAAGAGCTGTGGCCAGACAGAGCTAGCTCAATCCCACTGACTACAGTGAGATCTCACTTCGGACTCAAAATTATGAAGTTAGTGCTGGAATGAACCTCTGAAACCATGAGCCAAAATAATTGTTTCCTCTCTATATTGTTCTTGTCACATCCTTTGATAATGCAAATCTGCCTAAAACACATGTGGTCCTGAACAATTGACTATTTATTTAATAGTAGAATAAATTTGAAATGTGTTATCTGGCTTTCCATGATAAGTAGTAAGTCAGATCAACACAAACATAAATATGATTTTAAAATAAAGACATAATAGCATACAAATAGAGAAAATACTTAATGCAAACTAGTATAGGGAGAACACACTAATCAGGTCCTAAAATAACTTCCAAAGTAAAAAGGAGAAAAATCATATGTAAAATAATGGATGGTTTCTGAGTTAATTTTTTAAGTGTAGAGACTTACCAAAAAGAGTTGTACCGAAGCATGATACACACTGGACTAGCATTTGAGTAAAATGCAAAAGACAGAACATCTATGGTAGGAAAGATGCAAAAAATCTAGGAATCAGAAGAAAGTTATCAAGAAAGGACTTCAAATTCTCTCATGCTCAGAAGGTAATATCTGTGATGACAAATGTCATTCCCAGAATAATTCTTCTCTAGGTTGAAACAGACCCCTTCACTTCAAGCATAGGACTACTACTCACTGGTAATCTTAAAAATATTTAAATTCAATACTTGACATGACATATTTTGCTTACAATGTGCATTTTTTTCTTAAAAGTAACAACATTTTTACTTCAATACTGATTTTATTTTTTATTTCCTTCATATAATCTTGTGATTGCTTACTAGTGTCAGTTGACCAATTTCTACAAAATGACCTTGACATTTGCATCTAATTATGTTGAATTTGCCGATCTACTGGGGAACACTGTGACTTTTACCAAAATTAAACTTTTGATCATTGAGTATTAGCTGCTTTCCCATTTGTTTCCATATTTCTTGCATTTGATTTTTACCTTTACTTTTTACTTTGCAGTGGACAGGTCTTAAATTTTTAGTCATTCCTTTTTTTTCCAATTATTTTTCCTACATTTGTGAATGGTTTGTGTCCCCATTTTGACATTGCTCATTGCTGGGGTAATTTATACAATTTTATGTTGACCTTGTAACCTATTCTCTTACCAAACTAATGTAGTTCTATTTTTGTTAGTGTGTAAAAATTTCTTAGAAATATTACATGAAGCATACTATCATCTGCATAGGCTATTTCTCTTTTGATGTTTAATATCCATGTTTAATATTCTCAAAGTACTATGTAGTAGAAGTCAGAAAATCATACTACATTTTCCTGTTACCCAAACTAAGTTGTGAAGCACTTATGTTTTCAAAACAAAATAGGATAACTGAAGATAGTTCCCAGGGGCCCTTTTGTGAATTGAAAAAGAATTTTCCTCTAGCTGTAATCTGCTATAGGTTTTACATACGTTGGCATATGATTTGCCAAAAGTTTTTCTTTGTCAAAATTATTTTTGAAACCTTTATTATGACATATATAGAGATGTCCCTGTTGAACATAGGTTACATTCTTTCTTTTTTAGGTAGCTACCTTTAGTTTGCTAATAGTTTTGAATATCTTGGTCAATATCCAAAATGAAATATGGCTTTTAATTTCCTTTCTTGTGATGTCTTATCTGGTAAACTTGTTTTATAGATAGAATTAGAAGGTATTATTCTTTTTAAAAGTGATCATAAATTATTATTAAAAGTTTGGTTGAAATAATCAAGGTCAGTGAAGGTACTTTTTTAAAATATGTGGTTGTTTAATTTTTGTTGTTTGGTTTGTTTTTAGATCTAGGTTCTTGCTGTGATGCCCGGATTAACCTCAAATTCCTAGGTATAAAATCATTCCCCTGCTTTAGCCTCACCAGTATCTGGGACTACTAGCATGCACTCCCATGAACAACTTTTCAGGTTCTCATAAGAATATTTGTAATTAAGTTAAATTTTGTTTGTAGGTCTTTTGTTATATTTTCTTGCATCTAGGTTGATTAGTGCATTCTATTCATTCTTTATTTGATTTTCAAAACTCATGACTATCTAGATTATGATGGAATAATGTGGGCTTGGGAGATAGCTCAGTTGGTAAAGTGCTTGCCTTACAAGCACAGGGTCCTGGGTTTGATCCCCAGCACCACAAAAAAAAAAAAAAAAAAAAAAAAAAAAAGATGGAACAAAGTGGAGAAATGAATACTTTGCATTTTGTGAACTGAAAACTGTCTCAGGATGCCCTGTGTAGAATAGATAATATACACTATTTAGCACTCATATTTCTGTAAGATACATGAGACAGAGAATCTAAAGTAAATTATAAATTTGAATAGCATTTTTCTGATAATGATGTTGAGTACCTTTTATATAACTTTATACATTTGTTTGATTTTAGGCATTATACCATAAAGTATTAGTTTTCTTTTCTTTTTTTTTGATGAGTTGCATCATTTTCATATATTTTGATATTAAACTTTTCTCAGATACATGGTTATCAAATATTTTTTTCAATCCATGGTCCACTTAGATTTTATTGGTTGATTCCTTGGCCATAAAAATGACTAAGAACTTATTATCAAATCATCCATCTCAATATTTTGGAAAAAGTAAATTTTATAAAAAGAAGAGTAGAGAAAGAAAAGGCTAAGCAAAAGAGCAAAATAAGAAGATACTAAAAATGACCATACCACAGAAAGAATCATCAATGTAAATGTTGGTGCTTTCCAAAAGCAAATGGAATTGAAAAAGCTCTGGTAAATTTGACAAGTAAAAATTATGTCAATTATGTTCTATATAACAGCCAGCATATGCATATATATAATGATGTCTCACTTGATGGGATTACATTGTACAAATTTGTTCTAATTGATTCTGCCATTTTCTGAATATCTGAGTGTAATGACAAGAATCTAGTTGATACAGACTATTATGTAACTAGACATTTTTCTGTTTCCATTGTTGTACATAAAGTATATCCCTGACCAAAACACTATGATACCACTCATGACTGTTATAAAGTTATAGCAACCAGTGTAGACCTCATAATGAAATGAACAAATCGTAGAACTCAAGAAAAAATGCTTAATAAGTCACTTGCTATTTAGAAAGTAAAAAAACATAGAGATTACAGTACAGGGAAGAAGAATAATGGCATTCTTTTCAAAAAATGATGCTAGGATATTGAGATATTTTTGTAATAATAGAAATGCTATTCATCATAGTGTATAAAAATTCATTTTCACATATTTATAATGATATAAATATTACAAATAAGTAATAGTGAAATATTAAAGAAAATAAAGTATTCACAAGTTGTAATAAGGACGAGTGAGAAAGGATGCATGTGGTGGTACACACTTAAAATATCCAGTACTCTGGAGGCTAAGATAGGAGGATCACAATTGTGAGGCCAATCCAAGCAGCTGGGTAATATTCCACCTGAAAATAAAATTCTAAAATGAGCTGAGGATATAGATTGTTAACAGGACATCTGGTTTCAATACCCAATGTCACAAAGTGGGAAAAAAGCAAATGGTTATTGTTTTTTCAAAGTTACACAAAATATTATTTTTAAATTTATGAATCATATAATATTAAATAAAAATTCTATATCTCAAATAAGTCCATTGAAGGATGCAAGGAGAAGTAACAGATTGAAAAAACTACCTCACATATAATCAATCACTTATAAGAAGGTAAGAAAGGAGAAACTGCAAAAGAAAAGCAGGCAAGAGACTTTAATAATCACTTTAACTAGGAGATAGATATCTAATTATTCAATAATCAATAAAAACTTGACATCATTTTTATTATTCATTTATATACAGTGCTGAGAATCAAACCCAGTGCCTCACACATGCTGGGCAAGTGCTGTACCACTGAGTCACAACCACAACCCCAAAACTTAACATCTTTAGAAATTAGGTAATGTAAAATAACTCATATATGTAGAAAAAAAAATGGAGACCCAAAATGACAGACTAGAGGGAGGCTACATTCCTTGTTGCTTCATAACTCAGGTTTCAAGCAGAGGAAAATCTGTTTCTCTGTGAGGCAGTCTTTGCTGCTTATCAATGACCTGCTCTTTATCTCTTTTGTCCACCTCAATCACCTAGTCTGCCAGAATATTGACAAATTTTTGAGTGCAGATCTGTCACTCACTGCTGCCTCTGCCATTTGCCCATTTGCCTACCTCTTGCCTTCCCATTACCTGCCTTTCACCTACCCATCACCCACCACATGAGGTCCACCTGCTGATGGTCTGCTGATAGACTGCAGACTGACTGCAGACCATCAGCACAAGACCAGCGACCTGCTCTTACCTAGAAGTCCACTGTCAGGTTTGGTTAGCTGTGCATGACTGCTGCCATTTTAGGACAACAGTCAGGACCTGCCGGACCCCTGGCATAACCAACTGCATTCCCACCTCCAGGACCCCGGGCACAAACTACTGCAAACAACATGGAATTGGCACCCATACCCAGCATTGCAGTTCCCCATTTGCCAACACATTTGGAAGACAGTGCATTCACTTGCATTATCCTGAAAGTGGAAGCTAGCATTAGGTGGGGCCAATTCCATCCAGAGATGCCTACTGGTGACAGGAAGCTCATTGTCATGTACCTCTTCTGCATCAGGCTACTGAAGACTGTGAGGTTTGAACAGTATATGACTGCTCTAATGTAGATTTTTTTCTGAAAAATTTTAAGTTTTTATCTCTTTATTTTTCTCCCTCTATTTTTCTTTTGTTTATCTGTTTCCTCAGAGTCTCTTTCTCTGCTTTCCATTGCTAACAACCAACTTCTTTTGATTCTGCTTTCACTCAACCTATGATTTAGTACTTCTAAATACTCTTTTCATATCCTTCTCACAGTTACATACTACACTCCTCCCCATCCTTTGTCAACCATTATAAAATGTAGACCTCATTGCAAATCTATTTGTTTTACTGTAGATAATAATTGAACTCATCCTATTTACTATGACAATATTGTTAACAACTTCATAGAGGTTATTTAGTTTAGGGCTGCATATTATCTGTACTGGAAACTGCTAATATTGATATCCACCTTAAGAAGGGGTTTTGGAAACCTGCTGGGTTACTATGAGCCTATAGAGGGGAAAATGAAATACCCCAAATCTGCACTGCAAAAGCAGAAGATATATGAACAACATGAAAAAACAAGAAAAGTGTTCCAAAATAGAATCCAGTGACAGCACAGTAGAAGATATATCAAAAAAGGAGTTTAGAATATACTTAATTAAAATGATTCATGAAGCAAAAGATGATATAAAAGAGCAAATACAGGCAATGAAAAATCACTCCAATGAACAATTGAAAGAGCAACTACAGGAAGCAAAAGATCATCTCAGCAAAGAGAGATTCTGAGGAAAAAAAAACAAACAAACAGAAATCCTTGAAATGAAGGAAACAATAAACCAAATGAAAAACTGAATGGAAAGCATCATCAACAGAGTAGATCACTTGGAGTACACAAACTCAGACAATAAAGATGAAATATTTAATCTTGAAAATCAAGTAGACCAAACAAAAATGGGAAGAAATCATGAATAGAACCTCCAATAACTATGAGAGATCATGAAAAGACCAAATTTAATAATTTTTAAAATTGAGGAAAGCACAAGGATACAAACCAAAAAAATGAACAACATATTCAATGAAATAATATCAGAAAATTTACCAAACCTGAAGAATGAAATGGAAAAATCAACTAAAAGAGGCTTACAGAATACCAAATGCACAAAATTACAACAGAAACTTTATACAATAAGTGGTTTCAATTCAGCTTAAAAATAATTTTACTACATGTATCAGTAGATTATATTTAAATTATATGTAATGTTAGTATTTCTGCTTTGAATTCTTGATATTGCAATGGCATTCCTACTTTGTTAAATGTATTTGATATGCTAGTGATTGTGCATGATTTAAACTTTTTGCTTTCTCCTTCTCTGGTTGTGCACTTTCTCTTACAACAACCCTCTAGAAACAGTTTCTGAGAATTACTAAGCTGTTTGTAAAGGAGAAGTACTAGGGAGTATGCAAAATAATCATTTTAACAAAAGAAATATATATTTAAGGCTGGGGTTATGGTTCAGTGGTAGAGCGCTTGCCTAGCAAGTGTGAGGCACTGGGTTTGATTCTCAGCACCACATATAAATAAATGAATAAAAATAAGTCTATTAACATCTAAAAAATATTTAAAAACAAGAAATAGATATTTAAAATTTAATACTAACTATGGGATAAGGGGCCATTGTGTAAAACAGTTTATCTTTGGATTCAATTTTTATCTTTGGTTTTACAAAGTAGCTTGTATTTTCAGTATTTTCTACATAATGTGTTAAAATGTAGAGCAATTGCAATACATCAATAGAATGAGTAAATTTTCTGAAAAAAAACTAAATAGTAATGATGAACATGGAATAAATGCACTCATGAAGGAAAGATGGAGTTTAAGCTGTTATTATTCATTTCTGGAAACTCTTTTGCTATCTGACATACATGATACAACCCCACAAGAAACAGACTGAAATTACAGCACCTGTACATATGAGGATATAGCCATATTTCTCCAGAGTTGAAGCCCAGAAGCATGGTTAAAGAGGATGTACATTTAGGAAGAAATAAATCATAAACTGTGGAAAATAATGGTTTCTAGAAGAAGACACTTTTTTTGTTATAGAACACCGAGTTTGACAAATGCTATAAAACACCATGTATGTTTTATATCAATGTTACATGAATGTCACATTTCATATGTAAGCATATTTAAAAAGAAAGTTTGCAAACTTGAGAAAATAAAAATAGAGAAGAGCATATAAAAGAATTAGTTACACACTCTATGTACAGATAAAGCTCATACAGATGAACATTTTTCCCAAGTTAATCTATAATACCCCATCAAAATTAAAACCATGTTTTGCTTTTAATTAAAGAAGGAATAATAGCAAAAATTCTAAAATTCTCCTGAGTGCTAAATACACGTGACATAAACTAAGAACTCACTAAAATATAAGAGAAAAAGTAACCGCTTTTATTCATTTTCTAACACTAATATATATTATCAAATTACATTATCAAATAATTTAAAGACCAAAAAGTCACAATACAGAAAATTCCATATGTATGTAAACAATTTTATTAAGTGCAATGAAAGGACGTATATAAATCCAGCTACATCAAGATAAATATTTAATGTGATTGAATGTTACAACCCAACCTGAAGGCAGATGTTGTAAGAAGAGACAAAGATCACTGGTAGGGCTTGTGTGTAGAATGTGTGTAACACTGGAATTACAACCCAGCATTCCCCCAAAAGCAGATATTAAGAGGATTTTCAAAATATAGCAGAATATGAGCCTTGTGACTCTCCATCCATTCATGAATGCGTCAAATAAACATCTACAAATGTTTTGAGTTCATCTTAAAATGAATTTAGAGTCATATACATTGGACAGCAAAAACAAAAAAAATCTATCCTCAGATGAGTGGAAAAAGTTGGGGTACACTTGGATATTAGTCTTCCTTGAGCAATGCACCATGTAATTGGGACAGAATACCTAAATCTAGTGTCACTCTGAATAGAGGAAAACTGATTGTGGTCATAATATATCACATTTAACTCCAAATTGCCTGTAGTTTATTAATTTATCTGGTACTCACAGAGGAAGGGACTAGATATACACAAGCATCAAGACCATAAAAAGGGGTGTTTTTCTAGAGCCATTAAGATCCCTGGGCTTTATTCCATGTGACCAGGGCAAAAGCAGATTTAAATCTCAAGGGTCCCAGTTTATCCCAAAAAGGTATTTGTCAGTATACTCTGTACACTGTTGTTGCTAACAGTTGATCTTCTATCTAGTCAGCACTAAAGAGTTAGTAGGAGAAAAAGAGTCCACAACTAGCAACCCATGTGTGAGTTCAGCACTTCCTGAGCCCTGTATCCTAACTAAGTTCAGTAATAACTCCAGGCCTAACCATTTCTTTCTATAAAAATTTTTTTCCAACTTCAACTATTTCCATTCAATGGACTACATCCTAAACCACTAAGCTTTGGTAGCTATGACAAATGTGCATTGTGTATCTCCCAAGATCACAAAGGAGTGGCTTCACATTACTGTGCAAGCATTTGTATGGGTTGCAATCCCCTCCAGGATTGAGGAAAAAGGGTTAAGTGCACAGATCTATGTTTCTAAAAAGGTTTACATAACCTTTTTCCAGTGAGTACAAGGCAGCCTGAAATCTAACAAACTTGCATCAGGAATTCAGTGCACCATTTAACTATAAGACCTTCTGCAACCTGAGCACAGATGTTAGAATGGCTATCAAACAATTGAAGAAAAGTAGTACTCCAATTATATGGATATGAAAGAAAGAAAACACATTATCACTGTGTTAGAATATAAATTTGGTACAGCCATTAACAACAACAACAAAAAAACATTGAAAGTTCTTAAGAACCAACAATAATAACTCTGGTTGCATTTCCAAAATAGGTAAAATCAGTATGTTAAATGGTTGCATTCTCAACTTAACTATAGCAACATTCATAGTAGCCAAAATAAGAAAATAACTGAAGTGCCTTTTGGATGAAGGATACAACAGTAGAGTTTTCCCAGCTTTAAGGCACTCAGATACTTTCTTGAGAAATAAAACTCCCTAAATTTATACTTCTCTCTAACAAGGTAAGTCCCAAGTACTGATGTTCACTAGACTCTCAAAATATATTAGATGTGCAAGCTGTGGAATTCTCATATCATACAGTTGTAAAACACAGGACCAAAAAAAAAAAAAAAAAAAAAAAAAAGAGGGGGAATGAGAACCCTCTTTCATAAATTCCACAAGGGGGACTCTCAGCACAAAGACATTCTGACAAGTTTTCCTGACTTGGAGAGAAAAGGGAGGACAGAAACACATACATTTTGATAAAGGTTGAGTTATTTTTCTCTAATTTCTATTATGTGAAATGCTCATAAACAAACAAAAAATTCTTTTCTTTTTTTTATTGTAAACAAATGGGATACATGTTGTTTCTCTGTACATGGCGTAAAGGCATACCATTTGTGTAATCGTACATTTACATAGGATAATGCTGTTTTATTCATTCTGTTATTTTTTCCCTTCCCCCCATTTCTCCCACCCCTCTTTTCCCCCTATACAATCCTTCCTTCCTCCATTCTTGCCCCACTCCCTAACCCTAACTCTAAACATAACACTAACCCTTCCCACCCCCCATTATGTGTCATCATCCACTTATTAGTGATATCATTCATATTTTGTTTTTTTGAGATTGGCTTATCTCACTTAGCATGATATTCTCCAATTTCATCCATCTGCCTGCAAAGGCCATAATTTTATCATTCTTTATGGCTGAGTAATATTCCATTATATATATATATATATATATATATATATATATATATATATATATACCACAGTTTCTTTATCCATTCATCAATTGAAGGACATCTAGATTGGTTCCACAATCTCGCTGTTGTGAACTGAGCAGCTATGAATATTGATGTGACTGTATCTCTGTAATGCTGATTTTAGGTCCTTTGGGTATAGGCCAAGGAGTGGGATAGCTGGGTCAAATGGTGGTTCCATTCAAAGTTTTCTAAGGAGTCTCCACACTGCTTTCCAGAGTGGCTGCACTAATTTGCAGCCCCACCAGCAATGTATGAGTGTAACTTTCTCCCCACATCCTCACCAACACCTGTTGTTGCTTGTATTCTTGATAATTGCCATTCAAAGTGGGGTGAAGTGGAATCTTAGGGTCGTTTTGATTTGCATTTCTCTTATTACTAGAGATGTTGAACATTTTTCCATATGTTTGTTGATTGCTTGTAGATCTTCTTCTGTGAAGTGTCTATTCATTTCCTTAGCCCATTTGTCAATTGGATTAATTGCATTCTTGTAGAGTTTTTTGAGTTCTTTATAGATTCTGGAGATTAGTGCTCTAACTAAAGTATGATTGGCAAAAATTTTCTCCCACTCTGTAGGCTCTTTCTTTGCATTGCTGATAGTCTCCTTTGCTGAGAGAAAGCTTTTTAGTTTGAATCTATCCCAGTTATTGATTCTTGCTTTCATTTCTTGTGCTATGGGAGTCATGTTGAGGAAATCTGGTCCTAAGCCGACATGTTGAAGCTCTGGACCTAGTATTTCTTCTATAAGATGCAAGGTCTCTGGTCTGCTTCTGAGGTCCTTAATCCATTTTGAGTTTAGTTTCATGCATGGTGAGAGATATGGGTTTAGTTTCATTCTGTTGCATATGGATTTCCAATTCTCCCAGCACCATTTGTTGAAGAGGGTATCTTTTCTCCATTGCATATTTTTGGCCCCTAGTCTAGTATGAGAAAATTGTACTTATTTGGGTTTGTGTCCGTGTCCTCTATTCTGTACCATTGATCCACCTTTCTATTTTGGTACCAATACAATGCCATTTTTTGTTACTATTGCTTTGTAGTAGAGTTGAAGATCTGGTATTGTGATACCCCATGCTTCACTCTTTCTGCCAAGGATTGCTTTAGCTATTCTGGGTTTTTTATTCTTCCAGATGAATTTCATAATTGCTTGCTCTATTTCTGTAAGGTACATCATTGGGATTTTAATTGGAATTGCATTGAATTTGTATAGCACTTTTGGTAGTATGGCCATTTTCACAATTTTAATTCTTCCTATCCAAGAACATGGGAGATCTTTCCTTCTTCTAAGGTTTTCTTTAATTTCTTTCTTTAGTGTTCTGTAGTTCTCATTGTAGAGGTCTTTCACCTCTTTTGTGAGATTGATTCCCAAGTATTTTATTTTTTTCGATGCTATTGTGAATGGGGTAGTTTTCCTAATTTCTCTTTCTGAAGATTCATCACTTATGTATAAAAATGCCTTAGATTTATGTGCATTGATCTTATATCCTGCTACTTTACTGAATTCACTTATGAGGTCTAAAAGTTTACTGGTGGAATTTCCTGGTTCCTCTAAATTGAACAAAGAAACCGTAGATCTCAATAACACAATCAATAATTTAGACTTAACGGACATTTATAGAATATACCATCCAACCAAGAGCGAATACACTTTCTTCTCAGCAGCACATGGATCCTTCTCTAAAATAGACCATATATTATGCCACAAAGCTAATGTTAGCAAATAAAAGAAGATAGAGCCACTACCTTGTATTCTATCAGATCATAATGGATTAAAGTTAGAAATAAATGGAGTACAAAACAGAAACTACTCCAACACTTGGAGATTAAATAATATGCTATTATATGATGAATGGATAACAGAAGATATTAGGAAGAAATTTAAAAATTCTTAGAGGTAAATGAAAACAAAGAAACATCATATCAAAATCTCTTGGACACTATGAAAGCTGTACATAGAGGAAAATTTATTTCATGGAGCGCATTTAATAAAAGAAGTAAAACTCAACAAATAAATGACTTAACACTACAGCTCAAAGTCCTAGAAAAAGAAGAACAGACCAACACCAAAAGTAGTAGAAGACAGGAAATAGTTAAACTCAGAGCTGAAATCAACAAAATTGAAACAAAAGAAACAATACAAAAAATTGACAAAATAAATAGTTGGTTCCTGCCTCAGAGGAAAACCCAGGCCTACAGATACTAGAGATTACCATATAGATGCTAGTCCAAAATTGCATATCCCAACATAGTCACTGCAGTCAATTTCAAGCAGCCTCATCCCCATTCTCAGGATGCCACTGCACACTAACCTTTTATTAGCTTTTTGCAGGTCTCAGTGTTCTCCCATAGATCTTCCTTCACCTGCACAGCAGAGCAAACCAGGTCCCCTGAAAATGAAAGAGGGAGCCTAGACATTGATACCAACACTGGCAGGTTCCAGAGGCAAAAGACATACCAGATGGCTAAGCCTGCTGCTTCTCTTCACTGTCTGTGTGCTGTATTGGATAATTCTTACCTAAAAGCTTCTGAATAGACAGGGTTTATGTCTCCACATGCTCAGACTGAGTCTAGTGAGTCTTCTTGTGATAGGAGGTGACATCAAATTTATAAATGAATGAAGTCACAATGGCAGGTTCCTGAATGCACCTTTTTTTATTTTTCTGTTGAGGTGCTAGGAATTGAAATCCAGATCCTTAGACTAATTTAAAGCAAAGTTTCCTTGGAGAAGTGGAATCCAACCAAATTAGGAGAATTGTGCATTTTACTTGCATAAGACCTTTTTCAATTTGTGGATTACATATGTCTGTATATGATTCATGTATGGAAAAAATTGACTACACTGTAAAATTTTATTTAACTTCCCTGGTTTCTTGTGATGAAACAGATTGAGCATTCAACTGGGATGGAACCCCTTATGGCAGAAATATCCAATGATAATAATGTGTGAGGAGCAAGGGTAATTAAATTTTTCTAGTATTCACTTAAAAATAAATAGAAATTGATTTTAATAACCTAACAATGTATCCAATATGGGGATATTAACATTATGTGACCAAAATATATTACAAATGAAATACATGATTTGTTGGAAAAGCACTCTCAAAACTATGTCAAGTCTCCAGAATATCCCAGTTCACAGGACCAATTCCAACTTTGAGAGCTATGACTCCCCTTAACCTCAGGGAGATAATGGTCCTGACCACTGCTTTTTATGCTAGTAGTGAGGGATAAAATTTCTTACCAATATTTCTTCTTAAGCCCAGTAAACAGGAGAGACACTGCCCTGAGTGAAAGCAGGGAGCTTTAATCAGAAAATTTCCAAAAGTAGACTTTTTTCCAAAAAATGCTGACCACAGTCCATTCAATTCAGTTATCAGCAAGAAAAAGAAGATGAAGTTCCAGGAGTTGGGGGTCTATGTTATCATATCCACAGCTTTGAATCTATAATTTAAATGCACTAAAGATAAACTTTTTATTTTGCAATTTGGTCTTAGGCCTAATGGCTAGTCTATAGCATGTTTTTCTTCCTACGATCAATATCCCTCAACCGATAAGCAAATGTGCTTAGAATCAAGATGAAATGTGTTTCCAGGTATGGTCGCACACACCTGAAATTCCAGCAGCTCAAATGTATGAGGTAGGAGGGTTGTGAGTTCAAAGCAAGCCTCAGCAACTGAGCAAGACCCTGTATCTAAATAAAATTTAAAAAATGGCTGGGGATGTGGATCAGTGGATAAGTTTCCCTGGGTTCAATTCCCAGTACCAAAAAAAAAAAAAAAAAAAAAAGGTTGAATTTGAAAGCCCAATTAACCTCCTCTACACCACATGACATATTTTTCTTATTATTTTAGGTCTTAGTGACACTTAGTCAAGAAAGCAGGATTTCTACTTGTGTGCCTGTTAAGTGTGTTTATACATACTACTGTATAATATATCTATTTTATGATTTATGTATTTGTGTAGAGTATCTTTTTTTACCATCTGGTATTTGTTATGGAATAAACTATGGCCAGGATTTGATAGGATAAAATCTACTTCTGGAAAGTTTCTGGTTAAAGCTGTCTGCTCTCATTCAGGGCAGTATCTTTCCTATTTTTTTGGACCTGAGAAGAAATATTGGTAAGGAATTGTAAACCTCTCCTGAAAGAAAAGCAGGCAAGAGACTTTTTCACATAGCTAGCTGGTTATGAGATTTCCTATCTGGGACCTATGGAAATCCTGGTTCAGTTTATAACAAGGACATACATGATCCAGAAATAATCTCAATGTTCCTTTATGAATCAGCAATTGATACAAGTTTCTATGTCATTTTCCAAACATACTTGAACATGGGTTATATAGGCATGGAAAAGAGAACTACTTTACTAGGGACATAGAATTGAAGGAGACAAGGAGAAACATGTTAGTTGCACCACCTTAAACCACTACAGAATTAGAATCTGGAATTCAGACAAGGATGACTCAACCTTTAAATTCAGGCATGGGCATGACATGGGTGCCTACAGTGAAAAGGTCATTACAAGATTTGAAAGAAAATTCATGTGAGTGGCAGACAATGGATCAAAAATTACTATCTGCATGGTGTCTTCCAGGTGTTTTGTCCAGCTGTGGGCCACAGCACATACATATATTGGTAGACTCCATAAAGCACATTATCCATCTTTATCCTTGAAAATTATTCCCATTGTAGAGATGAGAAAACACAGGTTTCTGGACATTATATCGTAACTCAGCAGCACACAGAGATCTCCCCAGAGACAGAACTACATGAAACCCCTTCAAAGATTCTCAAAGGCTGGTTAGTTCTTGGTATGAGGATGTTGATTTGGAGAAATATTATTTTCTTCCCATTTTGAAGAGAGTGCCTAGAGAAGACATCACAGAAGCAACACAGATTTTTTTTTTCTTCTTTCATATTAATGAACTCTTCAGAAACAGATCTACCAAACCAGATTCTTTATGAGGGTAAATGTTTGCAAACCACCGGGTACAAAAAAAGCACATAACAGGCCCAGAGCCTGAGTATGACTCAGGAAAAAAATGAATATAAAAGGCAAATAATAAATTGAAAAAGTATGTAACTATTTCTAAAAATAAATGTTCTCTTATTGCTATCTCCACAGCATGTCATTCAATAAATAATAAATCATGTGTGAATATTTCTAGAATTTGCCAAATCTTTTCCCATGTGATTTTCTATTAAACTCCAAAATGCACACAGTAGAATGCATGATCCACTGTCAAAAACATTAAAAAAAATAAAAAAAAAAACCTTAAAGAAAGAGAAGTGAATGTTTTGGCGAATGTACCATTGAACAATTTACTTACCAAATTATTTTGAGGAAATATATTCATTTTCCTACAGCCATGAGGGAGAGAGTTTTCCCTTATTCATTTTTCCTATTAGAATTTTCAAAGATAAGCCCTAGAATCCCATTTAAAGTAATCTCCAAATATAAGACAGACAAGAAACCTATAATGTATAGTCAAGGAAAGAAAAAAGGCAAATCAATGTTTTTTAACAATTAAAAATAGCACCATTATTCCTTGAAATCAAACTCTGTCTTTTATCTTTGTAACCAGAAACCACAAAAGAAAGGCAGGTAAGATCCTTGAACAACCAATTCATATAGGAGATATGTAAGTGTTCAATAAGCATTAAAAAAATCAGCATCTTTAGAAATTAGAGAAATATAAAATAAAATCTCATCATAGACAAAACTAAATAGTATTGTTGAAGATAAAATCCTCAAAAACTCAAGAGGAGTTTAAGTTATTAACTACTTGTGGCAACTTTTTTGCTATTGAAGATACATGATACTACCCACCACAGAAACTTTGAAATTACATCACATGAGAACATGATAACCAGTAAGAACACAAGAGAACTCATCCAAACACTTGAAACACAGGCAGATGGTTCAAGAGAAAGTACATCTGGGAAGAGAGAAATAGTAACTTCCTAGTGGAGAAAATGGTCACTAGGGGTCAGTCACATTTTTGGCCATGCTATATTGAGTTTAAAATGATATAAAACACCATATTTAAGTTTTATATAGGTGCAATATGCATATGAAGTATTCACAAGTATTCATGTTTAGAAAATAGGTAGAACTTATGAGAAAATAAAATTCATCAGAAGCACAAAAAAGACAATTACAATCCCATGTGTAGATGATACATCTCATCAATATAAAGATGACAATTTTCCTCAAATTAATCTACAATATATTAATCAAAATCACCATGTACATATATGACTATATTACAGTGAATTCTACCTTTATGTGTATCTATATAGCAGTAATTTTTTAAAAACAATAAATAGAAGGTAGACAGGAAGATAGATGGAGCACGAAAAGAGAAAAACTGGGCACTGATGTGAAGAAAATTATATTCATTGCCTGCATGATAATGTCAAGATGAACCCAAATATTAAGTATAACTATAATGCAATAATAAAAAATCAAAATGAATTACTTTTAATGAAAGAAGGAACCAAAGCATACAGTTCTAAAATCCACCACAAAGTTAAATATATATAAATTTAGCCAAAAAACTTTTCAATTATAAGAGCAAGAGATGTCTCATCATTACCTGACATTCACTAATATTATGAAACCATACTATTACAGTAATCATCAAGGAATAACAATATAAACAAAATGCATACATGAACCCATATCTATGTAAAAATTATATACTTAATTGTAATAGAAAATCTAGGGAAATCAAACCACAAGGCTAATCATAGCAACTTAGCTAGATACTTTCTCAAAATAAAAATTAAAAGTACCAGGGATATAGATCAAAGGTGAAGTATTCCACCATTCAACCTTCAGTAACAAACAAAACAAAATAGGAAATTAAATAAAAAGTTAAATGAAAACTGACTCGCTCAGGATGAAGCAACATTTCTGTAGACCAGACCACAGCTCCTGTCTGGGAAGATTCTGGGCCACAGGCACAAAACTGCCAGATAGGATTTGAGTCAGGGGCTGAGGGTCCCCTGCAGGGATAAGGAAGACTGTGAGGGGTCTCTGCCACTGATATGCTCCCCACCTGGATGGACAGTGGTACCCCCAGAAGAGGACTCAGACCTAGACTTGAGAGACTGCCTGGAGTCATGTCCACCAGCTCCTGTTCCTATCATAGCCAGTACCCAGTTCCAAGAGTCTCTCTCCCACAACCTCCCTCCCCAGACTCATGATGCCACTGCACACTCACCATTTCCTGGTGCTCAAAATCCAGGCCTGCTCCCTGGGGATCTTCAGCACCACCACAGCAGAGCAACCGGGGACTACAGAAAGTGAGAGTGAATCCTAGTGCCAAATGGCAGGAATGGGGGATGCAGGAGAAAAGAACCCTGCCAGATTGTGGAAGCCCACCTCCTCCTATCTGGCTGAACAAAGGATTGGACAGTTCTCACTTAGTGCTCCTGATTGGACATGACTTCAGAACATGACTCAATATAGCAAAGGGAACCTTCTTTTTGAGTGACAGGGAATAATGTCCAATCCAGACATGAATAAGGCCAGAATGACAGGTTCTTGGTTGTACTTTTTATTTTTTCTTTTGAGATCTGGCAATTACAGTCTAAAGCCTCCAAAGAGCAGGACATTTGCTTAACCTTGCATGTAAGGTCATTTCAGTTTATGAATTATTTTTTCTGTATATTATTCATGTATTAAAATAATATGATGACAATTACTATAAAATTTTATTTAACTTTTCTGCTCTCTGATTCTGTTAGAAGACAGATTAAAAATTGAACTGGGAAGCAACCCATATAGCAACAATGTCCACTGAAAACAACATGTAAGGCACAAGGGTAATTTAAATATTTCTAGTATTCACATTAATAACATAAAAGGAAACAGTTGAAATTCAGCATATACAGAATACTAACTTTATGTGACTAATGCACATCACAGCACCTACTTATATCAATATTCCCCATGAAGTCCTTAGCCAATTGAGTCCTCTGAAAACATCCAATTGCAAAGATGAGAAAACACAGGCTTCAAGATATCAAATGACTTCTCAGCAACATGTGTGAAAACTGAGAAGTGCTCAGGACAGAATTGTATGAAATTCCTTCTAATCTTCTCAAAGTCTGTTTTGCTCCTGATATAGGGACACTTAGAGAAATATACTTTCTTCTCCATTTTAAAGAGAGAGGCTGAGGAAGATATCTTAGGAGGTACTTTGACTTGAAAGACTATTTTTAATCCTCTAATGTTGAGGGAAGTCTTCAGTAACAGAGCTATGACAACCCAGGTTACTCAGGACAAATGCTTGGAGACTGCAGGGTGCAAGAAAGTCCAACACAGGGCTCAAAATTTGAGTATGACTCGGGGAAGAAAAAAATCAAAATGACTGATAATCAACTAAAAGATAACTACAACTTCTCACTTGGGAAATTCCGGGAAAATAATAGAACAGTGGAATTTTATTTTCTACATGGACAAGAGATTAACCAAGAAAAATAACTTTTTAAATGCCAACACCCACAGAATACTGGATGCAGAGAAACAGATACAACCAGAGATTTCTTCTGGCAATGTAACTTCAGCAACCCTTCTGTGAAGTGAAGTAATCTGAATGTAGCTATTAAAATGTTACATGTGCATATCCCTTCACTCATTATTTTTTTTTCCTTGGAGTCTATCTTCAGCAGGAGACAAGTTTATGTTATGAGCTGATCTGTGTCCTCTCCCCAAAACTCATATATTGATATTCCAAATACCTAGCACCTCAGACTGACTCTATTTAAATATATGGTTCTTAAAGATATGATTAATGTTAATCCAGTTAATTGGTGTAGAGTCTAATCTATTTAACTCTTTCTCCTTATAAAAAGCAGCAATAGGGACACAGAGAAGCACAGAAAAATGCTATGCAAATATAAAGACAGAAGATGGCAATCTGCATGTCAAAGAGTGGGCCTCAAAGGAAGTTATTCAAGAAAGTAACTTGATATACAGAATATGAAATTAGCACAAACAAATTTTTGTTTAACCCCATCTATGGCATTGTTATGACAACCCAATGATACTGATGCAGTCCACTAGGACACATATAAACTCTCCCTGCAGTATGGCTGACTGAAGGTACAATTGACTCATAATATTCCACTAGCATTGAAAGCCTGACCTTCTGCTACAAATGGCATTTCTTACTGAAAAATTATGAAGGCATGTGAAAACACACTCCTCCCCTGCTGGGGCTATAGAAATTTGTTTTGTGGCATGGCACAGTCATGAAATCATGTAGACTACTTTTATCTCATCTGTTTGTGTAACACTCACTCCTCTTTGTGTCAATAATTTCCTGGAGATAAAGTTGTTAATGTTTAAGTCTTGTAAAAGAACTCAAGTTCAGTGTGGATGACTGGTACATGGGTACCTAGGATGAGTAACAAAAACAAAAACAACAGCTTGAGAAAAGCAATATTCATGCCCAGTAAACATTAGAGAAGATGTGAAAATATTTGCTCTTTTATTTCTACAGTCTGGAGATTTACACCTATTAAATTGCTAGGGGGAGTAATACAGCCCAGATTTCTTTGAGAAATGGAGTGTAGGTCATTCAAGTGGTAAATTCCTGGAACAGGGTTTAGGGGAGTTCCATATATGGATATTTGTCCTGGACCTCTCTTGGCCATCTCTGATTTCTGCCTGTGGAGATCCTTTTCCAGAAATCTCCTTTAATCTTAGATCAGAGGTATTATTGTTGGTTGTGTAGTATACTTGCTCATTCCCCAAAGAGACAGAATTAGCACATAGCTCAAGGATAATCTTCATGGAACTCTGAAAATAGATTGCCTTACATGTAGGACAATAATCAATGTTGACCATTCTGACTCCACAGGGGACAATCCCATTGAAAATTTTTATACCCATATTGGGTATAAATAAATATATGCATAGGTCTCCATGCAGTGGTGACACTGTGTTACAGAATAAGGTCTATGGATAAATATTTGAGCAGAAAAATTAACATCCAATACTAAGATATCCACCCTACCAGCTATGTCCATTGGTACAAACATGAGAATTCTGTCACAATTTTAACATTGAATAACCTACTTCTGAAATTGCAGGTCCCCTGCAAATCCTGCCCACCCTACACACACAGAAGGGGAAGATAAAAGGACTTCTCACATGTGATCATGGAAGAGGACTTGCCTAGATTGGACTTCTCTGTGCTGCCCTATTTTACCTATAGGTGGCTCTGGATAAGTGACCATAATGGTCTGGTGTAAAGACTGAGTCAAAATCTGATTTTTTGTTCCTAGAACCTTGGAAGTTATGGAGAAATCAAGAAAACATCCAGCTCTTTTACCCAATTGCCTTCACCATATGAACTAAATAAGAGACAGTTTCTAGAATATGTGTGCCTGGTTACCAGAGTTCTAAGTTCTTTTGGGTTATAATGCTAAGAAAATGAGGTCTCTATTTTAAATTTTATTTACCTGGGATTCTTGATATAATAAGAACTTTCCAAAGTGTCTTTTGGGTTACTAACTTGGAATCTACTTATCTATGCAAACTTATACAAACAGATGACCTTTCAACCCATTGGGAAGTGGTCAATGCATCATTGCTCACTTTGGTGGAGGCTCACAGCAGACTGGGCAGATGCCTTCTAGAAGAATCAGTTGTGGATAGTAAATTTTAGAACTTGAATTTTCTCCAACTGAGTTTAATCTATATCTTGAACCTGCATTCTGGCTGAAGGCAGAAAACAGTGATCAGCACAGAAGAGATAGAGAGCACAAACTCTTCTAAAACCCAGCTTGCCAGTGGACCATTTTTGGAAAGAAATACCTGTGGTGGCTATATGATGGAAGGCTTACACAAATCAAGGTCAACCTCATGTTCTTTCAGGTTTACTTCCAGTCACCTGGATCCCAGGCAGTGGGTATTCCCCTGCCTTCCTACAAAAACCAGAAGTCCTGACCAGATGTATTTTCTTCTTTCAGCTGTAAACTGCATTTTACAAGGGGAAAAAAAAACAGCATCACAAACTCTTCATCCTTGCTTTCTTGTCTTGATGCATACAGAGATAATCTGTTTCAAAAGGGAAGCTCATTTGCTCCCCAAATTTCAGTGGTGCAAAAAAGTCACATAATAAAGAGAAATGTTACTTTTAAGAGGGGCTCAGGTATCTCTCTCTGTGGCGAGCTGCCTCGCCACCATGATAAGATGGCGCTGGTTTCCTGAAGTGCTTTCTAGGTAAACAAGCCCATATTTGGTTGAGCCAACTGTTGCAAATGGGAGCACCTATGAACATAAGCCAAGTGGCAGGAGTAGATTGGCTATTGCAAGAGTATAAAAGTGTATGAATTCGGCTCAGGGGAGGAAGAAGAAAAACCATGGTTTTATAATAATAAGGTCCTTATTAAATTGCTGAAGGAAGATTCCTGTGTCGTGCTTTCTTGCGGGCGAGGGACACGACAAGTGGTGCCAAAACCCGGGAGTCAGAACTTTCAGTGGTCAGGGGGTGCTCCGGTGAATACCACAGGTAAGTGTGGCGCTCCTCTATAGATAAGAGAGAGCGGTAACCGACTTTGTGTAGTCGGTCAGCAAAGATAAATACAACCGACTTTGTGTAGCCAGTCAGCAAAGATAAATACAACCGACTTTGTGTAGCCGGTCAGCAAAGATAAATACAACCGACTTTGTGTAGCCGGTCAGCAAAGATAAATACAACCGACTTTGTGTAGTCGGTCAGCAAAGATAAATACAACCGACTTTGCATAGTCGGTCAACAAAGAAAGATATTTTGTTTTCGCTTTCATTCTGCTTGCTCTGAACGCTGCTTTCATTATGGGCAATTCTCCATCTAGTTCATTAGTACAGCCTTTAGATTTTTTGTTGCGCTCTAAAGAGCTCAAGGTTAAACGCAGTACTTTAGAAACATTCCTTGTAAGAATTGATAAAGCAGCCCCATGGTTTGCTGTCTCCGGAAGCTTGACTCCTGCTAGCTGGGATAAGTTGGGAAGAGATTTGGATTTTCTTCAGGAGCAGGGACAATTGGAGAAAGGAGTGATACCGCTATGGAAATTAATAAAAGGATGTATTCTTGATGGTAGATGTCAGGAAGCTATTCATAAAGGACAGGAAGTTCTTGAACAACTACATGAGGAGAAGTCCGAGGATTCTATGAATACTTCCAGTAAGCATAGTGCAGGAGAGCAGGTTTATGGAGCTATTCCAAAGAGGAGACTATACCCAGATTTAAAAGCCTTAGAACACCAGAAGAAACAGGGGAGTCAGAATCAGACGGTGATGAGGAAGTGAAGGAGCTAACACAGCACTTATGGAAGGTGAAGATAAAAGAAGGGGGAACTAGAGACAAAAAGATTTTAGACAAAAGGACTATGAGGAAGAACAGAAGCCAGCTCTAGCCTATGATCCTCCCCCATATGTGGGAGGGGTTCCAGGCACGGGTAGAACTTTTAACTCTGCAGCTTGGAGGGCTGCCCATGTAGAGTTGGGGTTTGCCTGTCCTGTATTCCAGGACAATGATGGGGGAAGACATCAGGAACCCATAGAATTTAAAACAATAAAGAATATAGCAGAATCTGTCCGCACTTATGGTGTGGATGCTGCTTTTACTATCGCCCAAATAGAGGGGCTCAATAGATTCTGCATGACCCCCTCGGACTGGGCCAGTTTAGTGAAAGCTTGTGTTTCCCAGGTAAATATTTAGACTGGAGAGCCTTCGTGTTAGAGGGGGCCAATGAACAGGCTGCACACAACCAAGCTATGGGCAAACCTGCCTGGGATGTGGATATGCTTCTGGGGCAGGGTAGATTTGCCAATCAGCAAACAGGCTTTCCATTAGAGGTTTATGAACAAATTAATAAGATCTGCATTGCTGCCTGGAAAGCACTTCCTAATAAAGGAGAGGTGCGAGGTAACTTAACAAAAATTGTCCAAGGCCCCACAGAAGCTTTTTCAGATTTCGTGGCTAGAATGGTAGATGCAGCAGGGAAGATCTTCGGGGATGCTAATGTGGCTATGCCTTTAATTACACAATTAGTATATGAACAATGTACAAGAGAATGCAGAAATGCTATTAATCCATTTAAAAGCCAAGACATAGAGGCATGGATGAAAGCTTGTAGAGAAATAGGTGGCCCATTAACAAATGCAGGCTTAGCCACTGCCTTCCTTCGCATGGAAGGACGATTAAAGGCTTTATTAAAGGCTAATGGAGCACCTTTAGAGGTTTCCTCAGCTAGGAAGTTTTTAAAAACTGTTAGAAGACAAAGCCCCTTGGTTTTTAGATAAGGGTTTGTTAGATCAAAAGAAACTATCACAAGAGACAGAAAAAGGCCCCCCTCCTGATCCCTTCCACGCAGCTCCATGGCCACCTAGGGAGGGAACACCCATGTCCTTGAAACAGTCCTCCCCCTAGGCAGAGATCTCAGCAGCTCCATTCCTCAAAAGTAGTAAGAAATAATGTTTTGTGATTTTCTGCATTCAAACCTAACCTGATTTCTCAACCAGGAAGAAAAAGGGTTAAAAAGTCCTGGGTGATCCTCCCTCCCCCCTGCCTGGCCTTGCTGAAGCCTGCATTGGAATGTAAACTGCAACAGTCTCAGCGGGAAAGGGGGGTAACCTGAAGATAAGAAAAAGAAAACAAAAGGGTGTCTGTCTTAAACTTCTGGGTTGCTACACAGAACTAACTCATTTTCCAGGATTCTTGTTTTGTTTTGTTTTTCTTTAATGCTGTATTTTTGAGCTCATAATTTTGATCTTGCATACCTAGGTTAATGATTTTTTTTTCTTTTTGATCAGTTCTATTTTTTATTCAACTAAAGTTTTTGAACATCTGTTACATTGCAATGGAGATTCACCTATAAAGTTACAAGGCCTTTGATTTTGTGTTATTTCTATGTCGTGCTGTCTGGTGTCATGTTTTGTCTATATCAAAACTGAGCGCTCCTAAAATTAAAATTTAAAAATGGATCCAAATACTTTTATTCACGTGATTTAAAAAGGTTCAATTTAATTGAGTAAACTAATAAAAGTGAAATGTCTTTAAAAATAACTTGCAAGTCTCTAGGTGGTCAAACTAATGGAATGTTGATGTTAAACAATGTCTAATATCAACTGTTTCTAGGACTTTTCTTCAACAGGAAAGAGACAGCAAATACTGTTCAGGACACCTGCCTGCTTTCTTGGTTTTTACAGAATAAGTAAATTAGAGTTAACATATATGGGATTACTTAAATGTGTTTGTAGAGACATCTGATTAATTTACAAAGTTAAAATGCTAATTGTTAAATAACATCAAGTACTCTTAACTCCTTAAATTTCATGGAGTATCATACTTAAACATTATTGGTGTTTTCATAGGTTGGTAAATAAAAAGGGTTTAAACTTGCTTTGTGTCATCACTAAACTAAAAACAAGGTTACTAAAAGTTATGTCTTAACAAGTACAATTCTATATACAAAGGGTTCTAAAGGTTTCAACTGTGTTTCAGTTAGAGTACTATAAACAACAAAGTATTTTATCTTGTTGAAATGGTGTAATTTATCTAAATTCAGAAATTTCATAAGAGTTGTTTCAGAATGTGAACAAAAGGGGGTCAACACATAAATAAGAAAAAATAAAAGGTTCTAAAAATACAACTATATTTAGTGAAGAACAAAATCTTTCTGGATAAGAAAGTGTTATATAATAAAATACATGAGGGTCTAAGTAAATGCTAAAAAAGTCTGTGTGTAAGTGAAGGGCAAGTCTCAACAAGTCTGCGTGTAACTAAGTTGGTTGTGTGTATGTGAGACAGCTAAAGCTATTAAAGGTTTTTCCTAAGGTAAAATACTAATGTGTTGATATAAACCAAAGCTTAATCTATATGGTAAAATGACAAGGATTTCTTAAAAACACTAATTTACTCTTAACTTTGTGTCTATTAAGTTTTTTTTCTTTAGAGCAATTAATCTTAAAAATTGGGGTTTATACAATTATGGTTAAACAACTGTTAGAGTATCGTACTGTGTTACAGAGTCTACATTTTTCTTAAAAAACAAACTAAATTTGGTAAGATAAAAGTGTCAAGGTAATTGTAAAATGGTCACTAGTTGTATATTAAATGTGTTCATATTTTTCAGGTATACAAGTTTTTAAAGCAGGGAATTTATCAAGCTGTGCTATTCTCCAGATTAAACTTGTCTGTAATGGTAATCTTAAACTTATAAAGAGTAAATTTTAATTGGGGATTTATTTCTATCATTTAATGTTCTATTATAGGACCTGTTATCAATGGGGTATGTGTAAAATTTGTTACTTTTTACATTGAGATAAAGAACTTCAAATATAAATGTATTTATAAAAGTTAGAGCCTGACTTGTTTAAAGGGTAATTTTGTGAAACATAAAGGTATTTTGCCACTTTATCACACAAAAGGAGAGTTAAAAACTTTCTCAGCCTTTCCTTAATTCATGTTTTAGATACAATGTTATATTGTGTTAATTATAAAGTTTATATAGACTCAGAAAACAGTACATGTAGACTACTTAATGATATTTAAGGAAGAAACAAAGATCAACATCAGAATTAGAACACTTAAGATTTGTAAGGAGCCACGCCTTACCTGAGATAAGGCTCTGCCTCCCACCTTACTGCATGTTAAAGTGACTCCAAAATAAGTCAGACTTCAGCTTATTTAAAGTTATAATCAAAAGATTGGTTTTTTTTTTGTTGTAAAATTACTATGATCTCAAATAGGAAATATAATGTGGTTCTCAGTCAAAATTCAAAATAACTATTATACAAGCATAATATATTTTTACTCTTACTTATTTCATTTTGTAAAACTGTTACCTCTTAATGTTTTACAGAAGTAGCTACTTCAAGAACACACAACCTAGGTAACTTGTGATAATAAGCCATCACCTAACAGATAGTGGTAACAGATACCAGAACAGATAGTGGTGACTTCCAGAACTAATGCAGACTCCAGTTAGATAAAAGGGTAAATAACTGTAAAGTTATGGACATTAAAGTTAAAGCCCAGTACTCTTACTTTATGACTGGTGAGACTGGCTTGCTGGATGATTAACATCAAACTTAGAGATTGAAATACAGAAGGCAAGATAGACCAGTATTTGGATCTTTTGCCCTCAGTCAGCCTGAACCCAGGGAATAAGAGGACTTCTCTAAGGAACACTTAAGGTGTTAAAAACTGTAGGTGCCATCAATCCTAACAACAAAGTTTCATCTTTATTTACTCAGTTACAAAATTTGATTTTGGGCCGTTCTGCACCCTTTTATCCTGTACATATAAGAGCTCATACGGCTCTCCCTGGACCTATTGTTGAAGGAAACACAAGGGCAGATGCCGCTACCCGCACAATTTGTTTTCTTTCTTCTCTTGACAGTGCTCGAGACTTTCATAATGAATTTCATGTTAACTCCCAAACACTTCGTAAGCGCTTCTCTATTCCTCGAGCAGAAATGAGACAGATTGTCTTAGATTGTTCTCATTGTGTTCCATTTCATCATCTCCCTTCTTTTGGTGTTAACCCCCGAGGCTTGCGACCTCTTACGGTTTGACAAATGGATGTAACTCATATTGCAGAGTTTGGTTCCCTAAAATATGTTCATGTCTCAGTAGATACTTTCTCTGGAGTTATGCATGCCTCTGCTTTGGCAGGAGAAAAAGGCCATCATGTCATCTCCCATTGCCTAGAGGCTTGGGCCGCCTGGGGCCTTCCATGCTCCTTGAAGACAGATAATGGGCCGGTGTACACTGGTCAACAATTCACCTCTTTCTGCTCCACTATGGGAGTGCAACTGACTCATGGCTTACCTTACAACCCCCAAGGTCAGGGAATCATGGAGAAAACTCATAGCACAATTGAAGAACTTTTACAAAGACAAAAAGGGGGAATAGGACCAAGCCATACTCCTAAAGAGAGTTTGTCTCTGGCTCTTTTTACCATTAATTTTTTAACTTTGGATGCAAATGATAATTCTGCAGCTGACAGACATTGTTCGCCGCCTGCCCCCCCTTTTTTCTATTTCTATTATCAAACAGTTCAGAAGTGATTTTAAATTGTTCTAATGATAATATTACCTGCCTGCTTTCAGAGTGTTGGAACGGTAGTGAATCTGTTGCTGTGATTGTAAAGGTACCCACCTTTGTACCTGTCCCAGTGGAGGTCAATCCAGATAATTTTCCGTTGGTGAACCTCTTCAGAGAAAAGAGAGACTTTGGCATTACCGCAGCCATAATAACTGCAATTGCTGTCTCTGCTGCTGCAGCCACTACCGCTGCTCTAGCCATGACCAATCAAGTTCAAACAGCACAAACCATTAATCAAGTCATACAGCAAACTGCACAGGTACTGGAATCCCAGGACTGAGTTAACAGACATATCCTATCAGGGATCTTGGTGGCGAATCAAAGGATAGATTTGCTACAAGTACAGTTGGATGAACTTTTCAACATTGCACAAGTTGGATGCATCGGGAATCATAAACACATGTGTATAACTCCAGTAAGATATGAAGAAGCAAAGAATCAAAGCCACTTGATTTCCGCCTTTCTTGCAGGCAATTGGTCCCTAAAAGCTGAAAAGATGATGACTCAACAATTATTGCAGATTGTGATTTTAAATGACACCCGTGTTGAGCCTGTTACTTTGAGTCAGTTCTCTAGCTGGCTCACCTCTGCCTTTAGTTATTTTAAAGAATGGGTTGGTGTGGGGATCTTTGGATGTATTTGTCTTGCAGGTATTTGCCTTTGCCTTTGGTTTATTTGCAAGCTAAGAGTGCGTCAAGCACGTGAAAAGGCGGTGTTAATTCAGGCTGTGTTAGCCATTGAACAAGGGGTGTCACCTTCTGTGTGGTTGGCTAATCTGGCACGGGAATAAGTGACATTTTTAGTATATCTCTGTTAGAGTTAGAATTTTCATTTACACTAGGTGTCTGCAGGGTACTGCTGTAATTACTATATACTTTTCTTTGAGGACTGTGTATTTGCATCCTGGGGATTTCTTGTACCAATTAAGGCTTCAATTGTCTTGTAACTTCCACCTTTGATCTTGAGCTATAACAATAATGTTGGAGGAGAGAACTGTTACTGTATGCCTTGTGTTCATTATGGTGCCCCTGTATTGTGCAGCATTGGCAAGTAGGGTAATGTGTTTTCCTACCTCAGGCCTTTGCAGTTGCATAAGCTGGATAAGCTCCCCCAAGTATGGTTTTCCATACCACTATGTCTTCATGGACACAGGATGCGAGGCAAAGCACTGCACTTGAGAGTTTTATTTTGAACCTCAAGGAAGGCATGCCCTATTGCATGTGGGTTTGATGTCCACGTCCCACCCTACGAAAAAAGACATCGGCTTAGGTGATATCAGGCCCGGAGAAGGCGCCACTCTGGGACTGATGTTCACTATTTGCCAATTTTGCACAGTAGGATAGGGCCTCTACCTTCACCTGTGTTCATAAAATAAAGAAGGGGGAGCTGTGGCGAGCCGCCTCACCACCATGATAAGATGGCGCTGGTTTCCTGAAGTGCTTTCTAGGTAAACAAGCCCATATTTGGTTGAGCCAACTGTTGCAAATGGGAGCACCTATGAACATAAGCCAAGTGGCAGGAGTAGATTGGCTATTGCAAGAGTATAAAAGTGTATGAATTCGGCTCAGGGGAGGAAGAAAAAAAAACATGGTTTTATAATAATAAGGTCCTTATTAAATTGCTGAAGGAAGATTCCTGTGTCGTGCTTTCTTGCGGGCGAGGGACACGACATCTCTCATTTCAGGAAAAAAAATTGTCTTTCATTGTGAGTCTGGGAAGGTTGATTCTAGATTTTCCTCATTTTGTAAATAACTCCATAGACTTGCCAATAAATAAATAAATCCTCTCACTAATTCACTAAGAGGTACACTACTTCTCTTTGCCCTAGTTCAATGTGAGAGGTTTTGAGACTCCCTGCTCCCTGGGATCTCTTCACCTATGGATGATTGTAACTGGGGATGGTGTCATTTCTGCTCCTCTGTACAGCACCCTGAACCTCTACCTTTCTCTCAGTTTCTAATATTGTTGGCAGCCTCCACCAGGGGAGAGATTCAGAAAATAATGGAATGTACTTAAAGACATTTAATCAACAAGCTATGATGTATCACTTTTGTTCCATGTTCCTTTTATACTTTTATTTCTCAGTAACAGCATCAGATGTATTAGGGAGACCACTTTTGCTCCATTAATAAAATGGGAAAAATGTTTCACCTGAAGGATCAACTGGGAGCTTAAGAAAAACCCATGATTACAGGGATATCCAGTCTTGCCCATAATGATGAGAAAAATAAAACTGAGATGAGAAGAGGGATGGGAGCAGGGGACAGGACAGAAAATGCAATGAGTTGAGGCCAGGAGTCTTACCTTCCTCCATTATGTGCAGGCTAACTGGAGCCAGGTCTGGTCAACAGGTCTTGATGAGAAGAGTGGGTATTTTCCTATTTAAGAGCATTTTGCCATTTCCCTAAAGGCCATTTTCATAGCTAAATCAAGCTTAGACTGGTAGATCCTCCTAGTTATGGCATGCCATGTGTCTCTGGTGCTTACAACCTCAGTTTAGTACACTCTTGGCTTATCAAAATTTAATTAAGTCCACCATTCCTTCCTGACACATTGGGCCAGGTTCTGTGCTGAAGGGTGACAGAGAATTTCTTGCATGGCAGATATGTTGCAAACTCTCATAGGATTTTCTGCCAATGCAAGTATCAACTCCAAGAAGAAATAAAAACATTCAGGATTCCAGAAATTTTTTCTCCTTATAGTATTAATAAGCAGCATGTCAATATATGGGCTTTAACTGTGCTGATGAAGGAATTCCCTTGTGGGGTCCTGCTAGGGAACCAGGCAGCAGGAATAGAGACAAAGAGAATTGTAACAGTGGTTGATGGTATGGACTGGCAACCTCGAGTTCCCTTACAATGCTTCAGGAACACTGAGATAGAGAATGTTCATATGTGAATAGTTACACTGCATTGTAAATTTTCTGAGGTGAGGCTCAAGGCTCAATGACCATGCAACATTGACACACTCAGTCCTATATAAATGTCAACTTCAAGAATGAATATTTAGGTTAAAAAATAACCTAAAAATGACTTGGATTCTGCAAAATTCTGTGTGATCCTTCTTGACATGGACCCTCCCATGAGGCAGGATAGACAAGGAAGAGTTCCTGATCAGAAGTCCAAGTGACAACTGTGTAGGGCATGCAGAGCCTTGTAGGGTGTCCCAGGTGTCTCTGAGACTCTGAGTTGGGACAAGGACTGTAATGGGGTCATGTCCTTCTATATTTCTACAAACTGCTTCAGAAGTTCACTACCACCACAAGAGTTTTATATACTTCAAGACCTAGTAGTATAGCATCAGATAGCACTGTAGTAATCTCATCATAAATGCAATTTTTTTATACTTGAGCATTATCTTAATGACAATTAATGTTTTTAAAATATTTTAGGTGTATCTGTTTTACTTGTGTACTTTTATGCAGTGATTTTCTCAGTTCCTTTTTTTTTTTTTTTTTTGTGATGCTGGTGATTAAACCCAGGGCCTTATACTTATGAGTCAAGTACTCTACCAACTGAGCTATATCCACAGCCCTCAATTCCCTTTCTTTCATAGTAATGGAGGGACAAGAGAATGGTAACAAGGAGCAACAGAAGATTAATCTCAAAAAAATCAAATGACTCAATTAATAAATGGACAATTAAACTAAACAAATACTTCAAAAACAAAAGAAATACAAATAGACAAAAAATATACCCCCAAAAATGTTCAACATCATTACTAATTGGGAAAAGGTCTATCAAAACTACACTGAAATTTTACTTCCCACAATCAGAATGACAATCATCAAGAATAAAAATAATAATAAATTCTAGATATGATGTGGAGAAAAATGAACAACTTTTGTTAGTGGAACTGTAAATTAGTACAACCACTACAGAAATAAGTATGGAGGCTCCTCAAAAGACTAGGCATGGAATCACCATATGATCAAGCTATACCACTTCTCTTCATTTATCCTGAAGAATTAAAATCATTATACTACAGTGGTACATATATACCATGTTTATAGCTGCACAATTCACAATAGCCAAACTACAGAAAAATCCTAGGCATCCATAAATGGATTAAAAGATAAAGAAAATGTGGTATATATACAAAACAGAATTTAATTCAGACATAAAGAAAAAGTAAAATTATGTCATTTACAGGAACAGTGGATAAAACTGGAGACAATCGCATTAAGTGAAAGCAGTCAAAATCAGAGGATTAAGAGTCATATGTCATATGAGAGGATAAAGATAGAGAAGATAAAGGAAAACAAAGTTGAAGATGAATCTCCTAAAAATTCATGGAAAGATCAATAGAAGAAAGGGACCAATGGGTGACTATTGGGGAGAGAGGAAGCAAGTGCTGAGGAGTGATATTGGCCAAATTATATGTTTATATTGTGCATGTACAAATATGTAACAACAAATCTCAACATTTTGTACAACTATAATGCACAAATAAAAATGTGGAGAATAAAAGATTAAGTCCAGCTGAACATGGTGGCACGTGCTGAAATCCCTGTGTATTAGGAGGCTGAGGTAGGAGGACTGTGAGTTTAAAGCCAGCCTCAGCAAAAATGATGTTCTCAAAAAAAGAAAAAAAGCAATGTTCTCAGCAACTCAGTGAGACCCTGTCTCTAATTAAAATACAAATAAATAAATAAATAAATAGGCTGGAGATGTAGCTTAGTGGTCGAATGCACCTGAGTTCAATTCCTGCTACTCTCCCCCGCAAAAAAAGATTAAGTCCATAGAGTCCTTGAAAATGACCTAATTCTCCCCATCTGTTAGACCATGACTTTGAAAGTCCTAGAGAGTTATTTCTGCCTTCATTGGCTATGAAAACAAAGTTAAAAGTTACATTTTGCTACTGGACTGGAGTGAATTAAATATAATCCAGGACAGATTGTACTATTCATTTTTCTTTGTATTTAAATATAAAACAATTCCACATGAGGTTGGCGCTGTGTTTTTTTTTTTTTTTTTCTAATGGATAAGTCAACTCTGAAAGTTCTTGCTTTTTTTCTGTATTATATATACATATTTGTCAGTAGTCATACATTAACCAAAATGCTAGTACAGACAAATCATGTTTTACTTGATCTACAATACATATTAAGAACCACATCAACTGAGACACATTTCTTTAGTTAATAGAACTGGTGTAGTCATGTTGTGGATTCCAGTTACTAGGATGTCAGAGCAAGTTTCACTTCTGATTGAATAAAAGTACTTGCAGTTTGATTAGGTTAAATACGATGGGACAGAAGCTTAGAGCACTGCTCACTTTTGATTGGATAAATGCACAGTGGTCTTATTGGATTAAGCATCTACCAGAGCCTCATGCACTGGAGACTGCTGACTGAAAATGATCCTCTCATTTCATTCCTGCTTGTACTACACGAAGGCTTCTCATTTGTGTTGGCAAATCTCTAGGAAAAAATTCCTCACATGCAAATATTTATGTAAAAGTGGTGGAAATGGAAATTTGTCTATCATGTGGAGACATCAAAAACCTGGACTGTGGATGATGACCATTCTGGCCTCATTGACCATTTGAATGCTGCAGTGAGGACCAAGTGCCTTTGCTGCTCAGGAATCAGGTCCAACTTTTCTCCCAGTGGACCCACACTCTAGAGCATGAGGAAGAGAAAGACAGTCCTGGTGTTCAGTTCCATCTTACATTTTCTCCCTTTTACTTTTACTGGAAGAGCTGGAGACTGAGGCTCCAGAAATCTTGAGAGTGTAACTGGAGCAAAATCTGTGCAGAACATGAGAACTTTTCAAATGTCTAGTGATAAAGGGTTGGTGCCTTCTAGGAACTGAGGCAGATCAAAGACCCTCCCCCTTCAAATTTATATTTTTGTAATTCAATTAATTAATATCTCAGCCATGTTGCACAGACTAACAAGCATGAGTTTATTGAAGGAATAGGATGAGGAAAAGGGGACAATCTCAAGGGAAAGGGTTAGTCCTTCCAGAGAGGAGAGTGCCTCCTCTGCACCCGACATTTATTAGTGTCCCAGAGACATTTCCAGAGAGTCCCACCCAGGTCCCCCTCTTAACTTTTTGACTGACAGATGGATGATTTCAGACTCTCAAGTCCCCAATGCCATAACAACTCTAAGTCATTTTGACCCATGCTGACCAGTTCACATTGAATTCTTTACTATAAATTCTTAGAGATTTTTAAATTAGGAGAAATTGTCTTTATCTCCCTGAGTTTCAAGATCTGCTCTGTGGAAAGGGTCACAAAAGTTTCCCTTTTTAGGGTAACTTGAGTTCTTCTTGTTGATATTATTTCATGCCTTTTTTTTTTCTCCTGCTGATAGCATGTATTTTGCTGACAAATGGGACATAGACTGTCCACTGAGACCAGGCAGAGATGTGGGTAATTTGCTTCTTGGAACAGAAAGCATGTGGAGGTACACACAGTGAACCCACTTTATAGAATTATATCCTTAAACTCATGTTCACATCACACATATCCTTCTGTCCCCTATCATTTAGAAAGATGCAATCCAGTTGAAGTCATATAGTAGTTGAGCATAGGCTGTCTTTACATGAACCCCACGTTTATAGGCCAACATCAGTTTCACCAGATAACTTGATAGTAATGCAGATTCTCAAGCCAAACCCCAAATCTACAGTTTCAGACTCAGGGTGTCTTGGGAATTCTAATTTTCACAATCCCTGCAGTGCACACTTGGGGATTACCACCTATGTCCTGTTTTGGACTCTTCTCCAGGAATACAATCTTTATCAAACTTTGGAAAAAAACCTCTTAATGATGGCCTCACTGACTGACATTCCAGGTAGACAGGTATCCAGGATTTGCCCGTTACAATCCAGGTAGAAATCCCTGAGATCTGAGGGATTGGGCACCCAGTTCCCTTTTTCCCAGAAATTCAGGGAATTCGGTGGCAGTGTCCACTTTGAGAAGCTCAACCATACCCAAACCTAATAGTCAAAACCCTGTAAACCTTTAAATATTCAATTATTTTCTGGGAGTGGAAACAATAAACAATATGTTGTTATGATGCTCTGAAAGCCAAGTCTCTGAACTTTGATCATGATTTGTAACACATTTGGGACCACGTTTTTCCTTTTATGGAAGATCGTGGGTCATGAAGAGCAGATTCCCGCCATTGTTCCCTGCAACCACTAGATGGCAGGGATACATATTTCTACCAGCAAAGAGGGGCTCTTCACAGACAGTCTCCTGGCTTCTCTGGGTCACATCAGAAACTCTAAATTGTGTGTGTTGAGGTCAATTTTACTGTGGTGTCAAGAAAGTGATATGTAGCCATGGCATTGAATAGAGGGAGCAATGGCCATGGTACTGTAGAAGAAAAATATTTTAGAATTGTACAAGTTATTATTCTCTTGCAGAGCAAGATAACCATTTTTTCCCAGTACGGAGTCCTGGGGGCTGTCAGAGGTCTGGTCACTGGCCTTAATACACTTAAGACAAGGGCTCAAAACATAACAACAGGGTATTTTCTTCTCATTGAAAGTCTAATCTGATTGCAAAGATACCCAGAAAAGAAAAAGACCTTTCTTTTTTTGTACTTTAATTGTTCACTGGGAAGGTAAGTGAGGAAGCAGGAGGAGAACTAGTATTTAAAACTTGAATTTAAGTCAGTCTCTATTCCTGACTATAGAGAGCTTTCATTTGCTTCTGAGCCTCTTCTGTGACCCAAGTTTGCAGTCATGACAGAAGAGTGTGTGCAACAGCAATAATGATTGCACAGTTTCTGTTTCTCATGTGTAGAAGCCTTCCTCCCATTGCACTTCTGCCAGCCCAACCTGTTCTTCAACATTAAGATAATTAGTGCCTAAAATAGAAAATGGAAAGCACAGAACTGGGTGTGCCCCTCATTACCTAGGTGCAGGCCATGGATATAATTGCCCTGGTCCTTTCAAGAAACTTTGCAGCTTTGGCATTTTTGCAAGTTTAATATGGGTTTGTTTTAATCTGGTATGGTAAGACTCAGAATCAGATTTGATAGGCACAGACCCCTACAGTTGCCTAAAATAGTTGTGCAGGGCCATGTGGAAGTCACCAGGATTGGTCAGGAGGCAGAGGGTATGGAAGGTAGGGGAGAATATGGGAATGAGACTTTATTGTATTTGTGCAGAAAGAAAAGTTGAAGCCACATAAGAAGTTTTAAGATTAGATTGTCTCAGTAATTTCAGTAGGCTCTAGGGGCAAGGGCCCTTCCTGATTCTCTGGTACCTGCACCTGGTGTGATTAGGGTAGACAGATTTTGGCCTAGGAGGTTACCAGTCCAAAACAGAGTGCATTGGTGATGTGGGAACTTTATTTGTTAGTTTAGGTAAAGTGAACATACTGGGGAGATAGCTGACTATTCTAGGAATTGCTATCCCCCAGAGGGCATGCTGTGGGTATTGTGGTACTTGCCAGTAATCCAAGTGGCTCCAGGGATTAAAGCAGGAGGATTGCAAATTTAAAGACAGTCTGGGCAATTTAATGAGATCCTGTCTTGAAATATAATTTGAAATGGGCTAGAGATCTGTTTCAGTTGTAGATAAGTTGGAGAATGCTCCTGGGTTCAATTCCAGTACTCACCCCCAAACACACACACACACACACACACACACACACACACACACACACACACAGCATAGGAGAACATGATTCTACTAAATGCTGTTGTTCTCACATTCCTTTATGAATATGAAACACTAGAGTTAGTCATAGACACCAGGTTCAGGTGTTTCCTACCTGTCCAGTGTTGCTACAGCTGCCACCCTGAGCAGGTTCCAGTGTCAAGCCCAACTGCCTGTGTAAGCCAGGCATGAAGTGTGGAAATTAGGACTCAGTGCAAGGACTGGAAACAGTGGAGTGACCCCTTAGTGAGATTTTTAATAAAGAAAAGACAAAAGTATTTTTAAACCAGCCTCAACTATATACCTCTTCTCCTACACATGCACTCTGTGTAGACAGCCATGAAGTTGAGAAATAAACACCTGCACTCTGTAGATCATCATGAATCTGAGAAATAAGCATAGGTGGTCCTGATTCCCCAAACTCTTGCCTCCTCAGTCCCTGACCTGTAGTTCAGATTGGTTATAAATGAATACTGACTTGGAGGGTGCAACAGTTACTTGTCATTAAATATCACAAAATATTCTGCCATGATCACAATTTTGTACAGAGACCACTACAACTTTATACAAAAAAGTGCTTCTACACTGATCTGCCCAGCAATTGTCTGAGCAGTCTCAGATTGAGGCCACTCTTGTTTTTAACTATGGTGGTCAAGGTTTAAACTTTTGAAGTAGCTGATCTAATCCTCATCATTTTTGTCTTTAAATTTTTGTCCTTGCCTCAAACTCTTTGCCCACAGTTACAAGATGCATATTCCCACTGCAGTGCTCAGGTACTGTTATTGCTGGGGTTCCAGTTGGGGTCCAAGTCCTTGATGTGCTAAGAAAGAACTGAGCAAGAAACACAGAAGTAACAGGCAAAGTATAGAATTATTGAAGGTGAATGTAAAAGCAGCATTCTGTAGGGTAGACTGGAGTAAGCCTAGCAAAAGAAGTTCAGTACCCCCATGTCTACAAGTCAATCGTACATGCTGGGTTCTGAGCCATTCACTTACCTATACGAACATGATTGAAGACCTTACACCATTTGCTCCCATTGATTATCTTGTAATACATGATCAGAATAGTGCCTGATATTCCCACATTGGTTACTTTAGAAAACAAAATTAGAATACTGTGCACTTCATTCTCATTGGTCAATTTAGAAGGACAAACATGAGGTTTGAGGTGCCATGGTTATAAATCCTCAGTGGTGAGAATTGTCATGGCAATGACACTTAAAGTAAACAAAGACATGATGTTATGTCTCCCTGTCTTATCATTCAGTGGTATTGTTCTGGTAACAAGCCTCCAACTTCTTGGATGTACCTGAACTCTGCCTAACACCTGTAGGTTAGGAAACAAAAGAAAGTGATTCTAATTATTACATTATCCTTTTAAAAATTGAACATTCCTTATAATATGAGCTCCCCCAAGCAGGCAAGTTTCCTCCACCCTTCACATTTCTTCTATTACAAATACCTCGTGGCCACAAGATACAGGAAAACAACAGTGGAGACCTGCAGGCCATCCTCCAATTCTTGGTCATCCAGAGATCTGCTGGGTTTTACCCCAACAATTCTGGTACTTGACAAAAGCACTCTCCACACCTCTGTTGCCCTGGTCCAAGCAAACTCGCCTGGACCCAGCCCTGGTGATCTAAAGACTACCCACCACTTCCTGGGAGGCCAGGATGTGCAGGCACAGGTGGAGTGCACTGGTGGCTCTGAAGAGGTGGCATCATCATGGTGTGCTACTGGCGCCAGTGTGGAGCCTGGCAGGTAGTGATGCCATCTTCTGTAGCCGACATGGGTGGCAGTGTGATTATCTGCAGGTATCCTGCACCCACTTTGGACAGCGCACAGGATCCCCCAGTCAATTTTATTTGCCATACTTTCCTCTTTCTCTCTCCCTCCTCTCTTTAGCAATGTGTTGTTGGCACCACCACCAGATGATTTTTGTGTATCTTTACATAATACTTCTTATATTATGTGTAAATTTTTGACTTTCTGTGTTTCTGTGTCTATTTTGCTGTCTTATTGAATGCCCTCTGTGCCCTCCTTGCTGAGGAGAACTCTTCCCACTTTCCAAATCTGGAGCTGAGTAACTGATGATAGTGCACCTTCCTCTACTCTGCGATCTTCCAGGCACCCCATGTCCTTTTATTTATTTGTCTGTGACCAATAATTTACACTTCTTACTGTCAAAGAAGAGTGATGATCGTTCATGTGTTCAGTAATTACTGAGGACCATCTATAGGTCAGGCACTTGTAACTCAGACATCGGCCCTTGGATGGGTTTTCAGCAGGGTGAGATAGGTCCTTAAATCACTGCAGTATCTGGAGGAGAGCAACAGGGTTATGGTGACAGCTTAGAGGAGGTGACAAAACAATATGGCATTTCAAGAGAAGACACCACTGCAGAGACAGGAGTTATAGGTCCAGAAGGGAATGGGAGTACATAGATGGAATCCCAGTCCACAAAGAATATCATAAACCATATGTGGAGTTTCAACATTATCAATGGCATTTTGTCTGAACAGACCAGATTGCTGCACTGACAGGGCAGAGCTGATATAGACTTCTATATGGGTCTTTCCAGTACTGGGGTTAGGTTTAGATCATAACTTTGAGACTTTTGGGGTGTTAGCTTCTCTGGAGAAATTATATTAACATGCCAGTATAGCCTGGCAAATGTTGATCTCTTCTGGGCATCTGGATCACAGGGGTCTCCCAGGAATTCTCATATGGCAGAAGATTCAACTAATTACAGGCTTGCACACACCACTGTACACATGTATGACCTGGATCAGACTCCAAGTGTAATGATTTGTGCCCTCTTTAGCTGGTTATGTGAGCCATCAGACTCTATGGGAAAGTGAGTTGCCCTCTCCTCCATATCTGTGACTTGAATCCCCCTGGGGGTAAAGTCATCTCTGTGACTGAATCTATCATGTTCTGCTAAGTACATCCTGAGCCAAAGCAGTATGGCAATATTTGCTATAATCTCCCAGGTTCTGTAACAGCAAGTTGCCATGTGATCTTGTCAAATCATATATATATATATATATATATATATATATATATATATATATATATACACACACACACATATACACGTATATATAACATGTATATACACATATATACATATTATTTTTTTATAATTTATATTATATTTTTTATAATATATATATATATATATAATTTATGCCTCATGGATTTTATGACCATAATTCATGATTTCAATGAGACAACTTCAACAAAAATAATTCAATAAGCAATTCCCTGGGAAAATAGGCATAAACTGAGACTGCCTTAAAGCAGGACACATAGTCATTTCATATGGAAGAATGTGATTAAATCTCAACATCACTCTTGAAGAATCCCTTCCTTCCTCTTGTTCATGTACCCTTTCTCACATGAATTTGTGAGGGAAATTTAGAAACATTTTAGTTATTTTTAAACACGTTCTCTAGTATGCCATTCCACATTGCTTTTATTAACTTCACTTTTGAGAAAATTTTAATTCCTAATGGCACAACTTGTTTTTTTCTCTATTGTTACCCTTCATGCAACTATACTTTGATAGTATTAAATTTTTAAAATAAAGAGTTGTTAGGGAAGTCTTAGCAGCTGTATGGGGATGGTGCATCAGTCAGCCCACCCTAGTGATCTCTTGCCACCACCTGTCAATCAATGGAGTCCTCAGTCAACCCCAGGGTGACACTAAGCCCTCAAACCTTCCCCCACCAATTCCAGACTATAAAGGCCCTGGGCAGCTGCCTCCTCCCCCCCCCATGCAGATTCCCCAGCCATCCACCCTGGCTTTTCACCCTGGAGGACTGGTGAATCTTGACCAAGGGCCAAACCCCAATAAAGCCTTGTTCAGCAGCTTTTGGTCTGACTCCTTTCTGTTCTCCTGCATCTGACATTACAATACTTAAGCTTTATATTCATTTTATAAATATTATCTCTTTAGAAATTCAAAACTATTTTCTCATATTGATACAAAAAAATTAAAAAGAAAATAAAAGAAAGACATTTAGTTGTAAGGAAAGGCTCCAGGGATAAACTATAAATATCTTTACCTATAGCCTTCTAATCCTGGCTAGAAATATTAATAATATTTATTTTCTTCTCCTCTGTGTGTTTCTTTGTGATGGATGAAAATTGGTACATTATTCCTTTGATAGCTTATGAATTAATCTATATCCTCATCCATGGATCTTGTGAAGATTTTTATCCTGGGTCTTCTTACTGCTAACATAAAGGCCTGGACACTTGGATCTAGTGATGAGATTAAAAAAATCTTTGTATTTTTATATTGTATCTACCTTATTAAACACTTCTGCTACACTTAATTGGCATTCCTTTAATCAAGCATGTTAAAAATGATCACCTTTTGTTATATACACTTCAATTACTAAGTTCACTGTTTGGTTTCACACATTATTGTATTGATTTAGCAGTATAAACAATATTAAATAAGATAAAGCTTATTAAAGTAATTTTATTTTGAAGCAAATTGAGGTTTCCTTGCATTTCTTCCTTCTTTTTTATTATTAGGCATGAGTATATGTTTGTACACTTTCTGTTTATGGAAATGTTACCAAAAGCTTAGCCATTGTCCCCAGTGCCCATCCAATAACAAAGACATGGTTTTGAGTAAAAGAAAAAAGGAACTTTATTGCTTTGCTAGCAAAGCATAAGGACAAGGGACTCCTATCCCAGAGGTTATGATTCTGCCATTAGGGGGAAACTCTGAGAGGTTTTGTGGGAGGATTGAACCCAGGAAGACTCATCCACTGAGATACATTTCCATCCTTTTTTGTATTTTATTTAGAGACAGGGTCTCATTGAGTTGATTACTTGGGGCCTTGCTAAATTGCTGAATCTGGCTTTGAACTTGTGATCCTCTGGCCTCAGGCTTCTTCACCACTAGAATTATAGGTGTAGGCCACTGCACCTGGTTTTCTGAGATTCTAAAGAACTGATTCACCTGCTACACTCCAGGTGTGCCCTGATTTTGGGGGAGGCATTTGAATTTACTTGCTAATTTGGGAGAAGAAGAAAAAACATGTCCATTGTATAATAAGTCTTAGTGACAGAAGAGCAAGGGCTACATTTGAAGCACAAAGTGAATCACAATTACAGAAACATATCTAAAAGAATGATTGATTCTTTTTTCTTTTTCTTTTTTTTTTTTTGCGGTGCTGGGGATAGAACCCAGAGCTTTGTGTTTTCGAGGTGAGCACTCTACCAAATGAGCTATCTCCCTAGCCCACTGATTGATACTTTTTAAGCTATTCATTTAGTGTATTGAAGAAATAGTTTTGTCTACACAGATTTTTTTGTATCTAAGGATTAACTGGATCCTATTGCTTAGTTACCAATAATGTATTTAAGATTTTGATTTAATGTAATTAATACAATTTGATCTAGCTATTTTTTTAGAGAGTTTATTGCATTAGTAATAAGTTTGGCTTTTATTTCACAGAATACTTTAAGAACATTTCAACTTATTATGCAAATTTTACAGCAGTTTGTGTAATAAATGTATTATGGTTTGATTTATATTTCAAATAAATTTATCAATAAATAAATGTGCAAGACTACTTTTCAGTAGGATAAAATTTTTTCCCCAAGTCTTGTCTCTATAATCATTTTTTTGTTGTTATTTTTGTAACTCAGACCAGTATCGTGCATCTATACTCAGGAGACTATTGTACATTTATGTAGTTTTTTTTTTGTTGTTATTTTTTTAGTTGTAGATGGACACAGTACTTTTATTTTTCTTTATGTATTTGTGGAGAGCTGGAGAAAATTGCTCATAGCCCTCCCCACTGCCCAGGGTCTTTATAAACCAGAATAGACAGGTGGTCCTTCTGAGTGATAGGTGGATGTGAGGTTTATCTGTCCATGTTTGATTGGTCACTCTTTGGTGTGCTGCTCACTGCCTCAGTGTTTTTTATTTTTTCTCTCCCACATAGCCAATCAAGTCCTGACCTTACACCTGGGGAGTGGCCTTTGAAATGACCAGCACCCATAAGGATTTCTCAGGTCAAAGGAACACCCAGTCATGACTCATACAGCTACAGCTGAATCCCCAGACTGATGGCTCACCTTGCCTCCCTCCCCATCCTACAGAAAGAGACCCTTCACACCTTTTGTGTCCACTTTGGTTGAAAGGCTGCCACTATGTGACCCAGAACTGACCCCCAACCCTCTGCTATATTTTCACATCCCTAGGGTAAAACTAGTTGGTAAATGCATTGTGGATGGAGCAAGGATTTCTTACTTTTAAATATAGAATATTCATCAGTAATTTATTTAAAAAATTTGAATGGGTTCTATACTTTAGGTACTACACTAAGACAGCCAGATGTATTCAAATTTAATGTTCCTAGCAATCTCTCAAGGAAAATTGTTTTACATATTGAACACTTGGGCTCAGGATATTCATCATATACTGGGACTTGGCAGATGAGGTGTGAACACAGGACTTAGTTCCAAAAGCTAAATCCTCCTACTTGACCACATTCTTTTCAGGTGCCTAGTCTGTGCTCAGTCTGGAGGCCAATAAGCAGACAAGACTTATTATGATATTCAAATTATTGAACTATGTAGGACCATAAATTCTATTTTCTCATAACCTACATTCAGATGTTAGGCAGGAATACATTTTTCTTCATATTTCATGGATTAGTTTCTTAGCAAATATGGTAATATTCAAAATAGAAGACCATTTCTTCTTTATCTAAGGTGTCTATTGCTCTGAATATTGCAAGCTTCCAAATGAGTTTCTGTTTTGTTAATATGGTTTGCTAAAATTCTTTTACATACATTCTTTTCTACTGAAAAATTGTTACTTTTAGATACATTAGGGAAATATGCCCACCATCTAGTTCTATAGATGACTTTTAATTTTAATCTCATTGATCTCAAATAAATGTACACCATGTGTTTTCCACATACTGCTTGTGAGATGACCTTTTAGGTCACTTGAATGTTTTCATGAAGTCACAAACTATATATCCATTGATGTAAACATTATTTTAGGTAATCAATTCCTAAAAGGTTTTTCAAAATTTTATGCTTATTAGATATTTCAAAATATGAGTCATGTATAATTATTTGTTATTATTACTTATTATTTATGAAACCCAAAACACTTAAAACTGATGTATTTGATGAAATAATAATTATTAAATGCTGCTATCTTGCAAAATTTCTAACCGAATTTTTTCAGAATATTTTCTAAATGTCTGATCTTATAAGAAATATATAATCATATTCACAAATCATCTTAATGGAAATAATATTTTTTTAAAATAAGCAACAACCAAACAGAAGTAGCCCCTGAAATAACAAACATGTATCTTTTCATGCCTCGCACTTGGACAAAAGACTGGGTGATGTCCTGGATCATTTAATTTGTTGAAATAATCTGAGTCCAACAGTTAGTGTTCAGTACTAAGACCATTTGTACTCAGCCATAAGAGGCAAGTGGCAGCCTTCAGTTCTTCATTATATCAGTTATTCTTCATATACTTTAGGAAAATTCTTTCAGTCGTTAGGATGAACTCACGGAAATAAACTACATTGGGATAAATATTTGACCTGCTGCCACATATTTATTTAATTGAACTAGGTGAGTATTAGTAAGTACAATGCAAAAGATTTAATTGTTTTTCTAATTGACTAAAATAATATATTTTTCTCCATTTTATGATGAATGGTGACAGTATTTCCTGAGTAATATTTTGATTTTATTGTCAGTCTTTTCCATACAATATTGGAAAAAGGATTTAAAACAGATGGACTTTAATTACTATATGTTAGAAAGGTACAATATTTTAAAAATTAAACTTTTAATTTAAAAAACAAGCAGTATAATGAACATAAAGTTTTAGAAAGAAGCTAATGTTTTATCTGTTAATAACCATGTTAATCATTTAGGATTAACAGAAAAGAATTGACTACTCACCTTGAAACACATCACATGATACTTTCACTATATCCTTTGTAATTTTGAAACAGATATTTTTATCTTTTCCCCACTTTTCCCCTGAACTTCTCCATGATCTTCTTTTCCCTAAAATTCTCCTCCCTGATCTTTTTTCTAATATTCTCCTCTCTCATTTTCTCTTCCTTGATCTTGTTTTCATGAACTCTCCCCCCTAAACTTATTTTCTCTGAATCACCCCTGTAAAAGCCTCCTGCTCCTACTGATAGGGAGAAACAGACTTTAGGACAGGAATCCCTGTTTCTCCTCTGTTAGCAAAGCAATAAATCATCTTTTTCCTTTTGCTCAAAACTGTGTCCTCAATATTAGATTGGCATCTGGAATAAGGACTGAGATTTTGGCAATCAATTTGGCACCCTAGATGGGACCAGAAAGCAGCCCCCTACTTCAGCTTTCTTGGTCAGGCTTGGTCTTCAAGTGTCTCCCACTTCCATGATGAGAACACAAGATGATTGATGAATTTGTTGAGAACAGACTGCTGAAGAAATTTGGTGGTGGTGTGAGTTTGCTTCAGACTGAACCACAAGAGCTCTTCCATGAGTAGAGGGTGGAACTTAAGGACTGTCCCAAGAACTGTTGAACCTCTTTTAACTTCTGAGACTTTCTGCTTTCTTTCCCTGAATTGCACAAGTTGCTCAATCAGTTGCCTTATTTTGAGAAAAAGGAAACTGAATACAAGAAATTGTGACACCTTTTGCCATTTGGTATTGACCTTGGTCATTTGGTGTGCACACCAAGACCCTTGATTCCATAGACTTAATTCTTCTTTGTGGGAATATATGATTGTTTCTTCTTGGGATATCTGTGGCTCCAGTTGTGTGGGAGTCATGGTTCAGTAAGGCTTAAGAACATAGAGATAAGTACTCCCTTCTTATCTATTCTGGGTTCTCATCTGTTTGTTGGGCTTGGTCTTTGAAATTCCTTTTGGTTTTGTGTTTATTTGTATATCCTAATGCCCCTTTTGATATGTGGCTTGTACTTCACTGGTTCTATGGTTTGTCTCTTGTGAAAGATCTTGCCTAGTCAATTTAAAGGTTTCCATCTTTTGGTCATGGTTTTGGGGTTCCTCTTCGGTTGTTTCTATCTGTTTCTCTTTTGTACAATATTGTAGTTTTAATTGGTCTGTTGGAGGTAAAGTGAGTTCAAATAGGGCCACCTTTAAGTCTATGACAATTTTTTTTACTGTAATAATCTGACTTTTAATAGTTTCCTAGATTATTGTACAATCTTTCAGTTGGGTTGATCTGTCCAAGTTAAAGTAAATAAAATAAATTTGTACATGCAGTTTTGTTTAAAATGTTCCCATATGTTAGCCCTAGTTTTTGTGATCCTTTCTTGTCTGTACATATAGGTACAAGTGTGACTAGAGAATGATAGTTTAGTGTAACAAAATATGGACTTTGATCCTATAGGAATAAGCCTGTCTAAGAAAAAGAGGGTTTACTGTTAAACAATCTGGACTTTAAATGGTATTTCTGGATTATTATACATTAAGTTGGTCTGCCAGGGTTAAAGTATATGAAAGAGATTCTTTATGTACAGACATTTGTGCAGTGGCATACAAGGGGTCTGAAGCATCAAGAACTAAGTTGAAGATGACAAATCTCAGTTTGGTTTCAGGAAGTTGCACATCATCTCATTGAAGTCAAGTACACTACACCTAAGCTGAGGGGAATCACACAAAATCCGCCTATGCTGTAAGAAAAGGTCAAAGAGAACCTGGCCTCTGCCCTGCCTTCCAGCACCATTTCCCATGGAGGTTAAAAGTTGCTGTCCACAAACAATGTGGCACTATATTCCAGAGCTCTCAGTTTCTGAAATGGATACAGGAATATTCTCCCCTTTTAAGATCTAACTGGGGATTCCATTTTGCCAGGGAATATTTATAACTGCGGCAAAGCAATTCTTGCTAGAACAGTTTCTCATCCAACTAAATGCCTGGAGAGAGTTGCAGAATCAATAAACGATTAAAAAAACAACTGTTATTTAGTTTATAACAATATAGTAGACACCCTAAATATATGTGATATAGTATACATATGCATGTGAGAACTATATCTCTGTAAGTATTGTCTAAGTTTTCTGTAAAAATTTATAAAATGAAAGTTTGTGTAAGCTTACTGGCAAGATACCAATAAGTGCTCTCTTTGTACATTGTATCTAACATAGAAAGGCCACACTGTCATGTGAAGAGCTATCTTACATCTCCTTATTTTGACTAAGTAAATTTCTGATAGTTAACATTGTTTTCTAAATGTATAAGAGATTTAAGGCTACCTTTTGATTTTTGTTATTCCATGCAGACCTGTGATTATTGTCATCATACACTCTGTAATCTAAATTCTACCTTAATAGCTAAACTTAGTCAAATATAAAAAGTCTTCAAATATCACTTTGCCATGTTGGTGATCTTCAAAGTACAATTAGGTGTAGCAAAAGGCTTGCATTTGTGTGGAAACAATAAATTTGATTGGTATTTATTCATGCATTTGATTGTTTTTTAATTTATTTTTATTGAAAACAAATGGGATATATCTTTTTTCTGTTTGTACATGAAGTAAAGTCCTCCATTTCTGTAATCATATATCTACACAGGGTAATAGTGTTTGATTTATTCTGTTATTTTTTTCATTCCCCCCACCCCTCTTTTCCCTCTTTACATTCCCTCCTTTCTCCATTCCTTCCCCCCTCCCACCTCCATTATGTGTCATCGTCTGCTTATCAGCGAGATCATTTGTCCTTTGGTTTTTGAGATTGGTTTATCTCACTTAGCATGATATTCTCCAATTTCATCCATTTGCCTGCAAATGCCATAATTTTATTATTCTTTATAGCTGAGTAATATTCAATTGTATAAATATAGCACAGTTTCTTTATCCATTCATCAATTGAAGGACATCTATGTTGGTTCCACAATCTGACTATTGTGAATTGAGCAGCTATGAACACTGATGTGGCTGTATCTCTGTAGTATGCTGATTTTAAGTCCTTTGGGTATAGTTCAAGGAGTGGGTTAGCTGGGTCAAATGGTGGTTCCATTCCAAGCTTTCTGAGGAATCTCCACAATGGTTTTCAAAGTGGTTGCACTAATTAGCAAACACACCAGCAATATATGAGTGTACCTTTTTCCCCACATCCTCTCCAACACTTATTGTTGCGTGCATTCTTGATAATTGCCATATCATACACTTCCTGTGCCTCTCTCATCTTGTAAGCTCTATTATCTCTGTAACATCTATTATGTGTGTATTCTTTATGTTCTTTCTAGCTTCTATGGCCCCAATATTATCTATGACTTGTACAACTCTATGAATTGTGGGGTGAGATGGAATCTTAGGGTAGTTTTGATTTGCATTTCTCTTATTAATAGAGATGTTGAACTTTTTTTATATATCTCTTGATTGCTTATAGATCTTCTTCTGTGAAGTGTCTGTTTATTTTCTTAGCCCATTTTTTGATTGGATTATTTGTATTCTTGGTGTAGAGATTTTTGGGTTTATTATATATTCTGAAAATTAGTGCTTTATCGGAAGTATGAGTGGCAACGATTTTCTCCCACTCTGTAGGCTCTCTCTTCTCATTGCTGATAGCTTCTTTTGCTGAAAGAAAACTTTTTAGTTTGAATCTATCCCAGTTATTGATTCTTGTTTTATTTCTTGTGCTATGGGAGTCTTGTTAAGGAAGCCTGATCCTAAGTCGACTTGTTGAAGAAATGGACCTACTTTTTCTTCTGTAAGATGAAGGGTCTCTGCCCTGATTCCGAGGTCCTTGATCCATTTTGAGTTGAGTTTTATTCAGGGTGAGAGATAGAGGTTTAGTTTCATTCTGTTGCATATGGATTTCCTAAATATTTCTGATCTGTTTTCTGCTCCTGAATATCACAATAAACTTGGCTAAAAAATGCCATCAATATCCATGCCATAATGTAGAAATGATTTGGGCCACAATGTCTGCACAATTCATAGAGTTGTACAAGTCATAGAAAATATTGGGGCCATAGAAGCTAGAAAGAACATAAAGAATACACACATAATAGATGCTACAGAGATAATAGAGCTTACAAGATGAGAGAGGCACAGGAAGTGTATGATATGCTCTTCATAGAGGCTACTCATGCCATGGAGTTTCCATAGGTCAGGTCTTTTAGGCTGTTCAGGACATAAGGGTTACACATTTTATTCTGTTTGCACAGTTCATAGAGTAAACTGAGGTCATCAAGGGATTTTCAAGTTTCTACAGGTCAAAGAGACTATTCAGACAATTTAAACCTTGCAAGCTCTAGATGCTTCGTGGGTCTTACAGGTTGAGATTTTCAAAGAGGTTACTCAGTTCATAGAGATCCCTCAGGGTATTGATAGTATGCAGGCAATAGAGGCTACTCAGGTCATGAGGGCTTTTCAAGTTGTAGAGGATATACCGGTGATAGATATCTCTTAGGTAATAGAGGTAAATAGGACCATACAGGCTACATAGGAGCTACTAAGTTCATTTAGGCCATTAAGGCCACAGATGATACTCTATTCTTATAAGCTCCTGAGGTTATAAAATACATGCAGATATAAAATGTATGGATAATACAGTACACTCAGGACATAAAATCTTCATAGAACAGAAGATCATCAGATCAGCAAGGTGTGCAGGTAAAAGAGATTATTGAGACAAAAGAGGATATGCAAGTCATAGAAGCTATGAATGGAATAGAGATTTTGTTGGTCAGGAAGTTATGTAACTCATAGGGACTACTAAGGTTATTTAAGTTTCTCAGGTCATAGAAACTACTCAGCTCATAGTGTGGCCTTTGAAGTCATCAAGGCTACTCAGGCTATAACTACTGCACAGGTCATATAGGCTACTTAGGTCAAAGAATTTAAAGAGATTACAGAGTCTATACAGGTCACAAAGGCTATGCATATCACAGATGTTATACCAGTAATAGTTACTACTCAGTACCAAGAAGAAACATTTTCACATAATCTTCTCATGCCACAGATGCTGACAAATCAAAAAACTCAATTATGGGTAATCCCCTGACCCAGGAGAGGGAAAAAAAAGAGGAGGGGGAACCCTTTTCACCTGTAGATGCACATGTCTATTTCAGAAATATTTCATATTCAAACAGAAGCTGTGTCAACAAATCCTTTTATGCCACTAGAGGGAATGCATGGATAGTTATGATTACTACTAAGGATGCTCAAGTAAGTCTCCCTGGGGAAGTATATAATGAAAGGGGAAATGTAGGAGTTGTGTCCACTATCATCACAGCATGTTTACTTATTACTGAAACTAGATCAAAGTTAACCCTTTTTTTTAAATGAGCAGTCAATCACAGGGTTATTGGAAACCAGTGCTGATGTTGCAAATTTAACCCTCTCAATATGGCCTCATGTATGGCCCTTACAAAGGGCCACCCTGAGGCATTGGAGACAATAATGAACAGGTGTCTACATATTCTCAATGGTTACAATGCTCTGTCCCTTCCAACTCTCAGCAAGTTATTACTCATATTCAACCTACATATACAATTGCAAATGTCTGTCAAATTGCCTTTTCTGTAGGGACCTCTGTGGTTCTGATTGCCTTGACATCAAAATGGAAGTTTACCACTCCTTTCTTGATAGAAAAATGGTCATTGTATAAGGAAAAGGTGGAAATCCTGGAGGCCCTCATTCAAGAACTGTTATAACTGGAACATATTGAACCCTCTACCATTCCATGGAATACATCCATTTTTATCATAAAGAAGGAATCGGGGAAATGGAAATTATTACAAAATTTAAGAGACATTAATAAATGTATACAACCTATGTGCCCACTTCAATGTGTATTGCCTAACCCTAATCTAATCCCTCAGGATTTTTCCTTGTATGTAATAGACATAAAATATTTTTTTACTACTCCTGTCTTTCCTGATGATTGAGGTAAATTTGCTTTCACAGTTCCTGTATTCAATTATCATAAGCCTATTGATAGATATCAATGGTCATTTCTTCCCCAAGTTATGTGAAATAGCCCAACATTACATCAACACTTTGTGAATAAGGCTCTTCAGCCTTTCTGACACTATTCCCACCTTCTTATTTATCATGATATGGATGATGTTTTCATTGCTGGGCCAATACTTAACAGAAGATTCTTTAACAAAATTGCAACACTTTGTATTACAATCTGACCTCCTTGTGGCCACAGAAAAAAATCCAATGACAACTCCCAATTAACTATTTAGGACACAAAATTCTCCAATGTTACTCATATTCCAAAATTGACTTTTCCTTCGATATTTTCCTTAGCTCATTTGCATCAATTTTTAGGGCATTTAAATTGGGCCCAACTGTATATTTTTTAACTACTGATATGCTGTCATCCTGTTTTCAGATGTTAAAAAAAACAACATAATCCCACCAGTTTTTTTCCAGTTAACTCCTGCGCTTCCTACAGCTCTTTGGTGTATTAATGAGAAATTATCTACAGTTTTATAGATAGACTCCCAACACTCAATGCTCCTTTATCTCTAATAATCTTTACGTAAAAGCCTATGTCTTCACTGCAGTTGTTGCCATTTATAATCAAGGCTTAAGTATAATAGAGTGTTTACACTTTCCTCAATTTTCAAGAAGAAATGTTCTCCCTTATGCTGATATGTATGCTCAATTGATCTCAGAGAGTCAAAATTGCATTTTATCACTTACATATATCTTTTACATTTGATCTTAAAGGAACAGATTTTCATGTACTTTATCTTATGGAAAGACTTTTCATTTACAATATTTACAATTTTTTTATCAAGCTATCTTAACAGACTTTTTAGCTCCTATTGCTTTCCATGAACTTCTAGATGAACACCTTTCCTTAATGTGTCAAGTCTCTCATGTTCCTTCTATAATCTTCTCTATTCTGATTTCCAATGGGATTTCTGTCTATACTGATGGAGGAAAACAATGGGGTATAATATTTGTATTCATTGATAAAAAAAATGGACAGATTGTTACACATGACCTCAAGCTTCTCCTCAGGGGGCCTAATTAACTGCAATTACTTTAGCTTTTTGTATGTTTTCCATTGCCTTAAAAATCATTTCAGATTCTCAGTGTAATATAATATAAAGCTGATCTGCCACCCTTTCCACTGCAGCCATTTTCCTGCCTCCCAACTAATTGTCAGTCTGTGAATATCCTAGCTAGCTCTTGGTTCATCAGTCAGCTTGCAAGTATCCTTATCCATTATTGGTCCCCTGTTAGGCTGGCAGAATTCAACTGCTTAAGAATAGCTTCCCTGCCATCTTTTCTCATGCTTTCTCTCTCCTACTCACTTTCTTTCTCTCTCCTTCTTGCTTTTCACACTCTCTCTTGCATGCACCCTTTCTCTTTTCCTCTCATTTTCTCTCTTACCCTGCAGGGAGACATTCTGTTTGCTTAATAAACCCTCTTATGTTAATTCCCATGTTCGATGTGGTTTTTGTGGGTTTCTTACACTCAGTATATAGCCAAACTGATGCCTCATATTTCCTCTGCAATTTTGTCACCTCATTTGGATTCTAATTTGTTATGCCTGTTTCTCACTCTTCCATCTCTTTTACAGGATCATACAGCTCCAATATTCCTTGCTCACATACATAGCCACACTAAGATTCCTGTACCACTCACTGAAGGAAATGCTCATGCTAATGGTGCTATAAAATCCTTTTATCTTCTCTTTTCAGATGCTGTAGAAGTACACAATCATCATCAAAATGCTCATTCTTTAATGAAAGCATTTTCTAATTCCTCTTGACATACCTGTTTCATCATTAATAATTTATCTCATTGCATAACATTTTGTTCTATTTGGGAAACCATAAACCCTCAAAGTTTAGGTTATAATAATCTTTGACAGATAAATGTAAATCATTTTCCTCCCTTCCACCCCTATTCTTACTTATATTTAATCATAGATACATCCTCCAATGCACATTGTTCAGAGAAGTCTCAGCCTATATCTATCATGTGCTCCTCTTCATTGCCACCAAGGTAAACCTCATCACTTAAAAACTGACAGTTCCCCTGCCTATACTTCTAGCACATTTACTCAATTTTGTAATCAATAGAATATAATTTTAATCCATCAAATTCCCCACAATCCTACTGAACAGATCTTTGTTAAACATGCACACCAAACACTTAAAATGTGCCTTTTAAAACAAAAGTGAAAAGGGGGAACTAACCTCACTCATGTTAATAGTGCTCTCAATATTTCCTTGTTCACAGTGAGTGCCATTAATGTAGAATATGAGATACTACACATCACTACTCCTTTGCCTTGGACAGACACTTCATCCCTAAGGAATCAATACAAAGATTTATATAAACTACTGAATTACATCAAACCCTACATGGCAAAACCCTTTACCTTTGATTACATGGAGGAATAAATATGCTGCTACTCTACACCTCTTTTTCCTGTCTGGATTCCAGGTGTGTGAGATCCATTAATCATCATGAGTTGGCATCAAGGACTTCACAATCTGATTACCAAATTCCATTTGATCCTGGTTGGAGTGGACCCTGATTGAAAGAAGAAAACTTAAAAACAGAAAAGAAGCCCAAGGGGCCCCTGATATTCTAATCATATCATGACCTGGGGGGATTTAAAGATTTTAATAACATCTGCCCAACAATTCCTAGGCCAGATGGGTTTAGAATGTGCCCTTAAAAATTTGGTTACACCTCTCTTTGTAAAATTTACCCAAATTTCCACAACTATGCTGGCCATTATTGTGTTATTTCTCTGTTTTATTCCTGTTTGTTAGTGGTGCCCTGTATAGAAAACTGTTCCATATTTGTCTTCTTGCAGTCATTATAACATTTGGGTTAACTTAGTGGAAATTGTTCATTCTTCTGTAATTTGTATGCTCCAAGATGTAGATATGGGAAGCATGCTGTGATCTGTTCTTTTCATGTGGTGCTTAAACCTCTAACTATATTCCAACTAATATGTTTCATTGAACTTATTTTTGTTTAAGCAGATTAACAGCATTTCTCCCTTCTCCTCAGGATTTAATAGGTCACCATCCAGCTCAATAATTACATAAAAGAGCTATATATTCAGATAAAGATAATAATGATTTTGTTAATCTATTGTCTAAAGCAGAATTTGAGGCTTTAGAATTCTCTTCAGTTGGTATTCCTGCCCTAGCAGTAGGATGTTATAAACAGACAAGAGGGCTTACCTGTGCTATGGTAAAAAATATAAATCACAGATCAAGGGCAATTACTATATTAATGAGGAAAAAAACAACACCATCAAGCTATTCTTGATAATAGAACTTCTACTGATTATTTCCTGTTGTTACATCATAAGGGATGCCATAAATTTAATAACCTTTTCTGTTTCACTCTAACTGAAAACAATAATTCTGTTCAAAAGGAATTGTATCATCTCAAAGAAATTGTAAAAGAAGGTGCAACAAGATGATAGAGGTTGGAATTTATTAGATTGGTTAACCTCATGGTTACCAAATTTTACATGGTAAAATTGGAGGATGCTTATGAACACTTGCCTTATGTTGTACTTATTTTTCCAATGTCTGTCTTACTTTCTCCCTCCACCCTCCTTAAACAAAAGACAAGTCATATCTATTCAAAAGGTCACACAAAACAAAAGGATGGAATTGTAGAGGTTCAGGCCATGAGAAATTACAGAGGAGCATAAGTCCTTTGAGTGAGCACATACCTCAGATAATGAAGACCTTCTGTTTCTCCTGCTTAGAAACATTCTGCAACTCCTCTGTCCTTGAACCATGAAGATGTTATCTTCTCATAAAAACATTTGGTACTAGTGGACTCTGAGAAGCAGGCAAGTTATGATCTGCACATGCACAAACTATCTGCACTAATGTAACCTGATATAAGCTGGAGTAGATAATAAAATTGAACTGGCTTTCCCACAGAAGTCACTCCTTATTGTATGCCATCCTGTGTTATTGCCTCTTTATTTGTTCACCCCTTAACCTTTACAATCTCAGTTTTGTAGGGAGGGCTCTCTGAAGTGAAGTAGAATGCACTAAATTTTGTTGGGAGGGATCATACAGGGAATCTCTCAGGGGTTTGGGGAGGGTACTCAAAGAAGTGTCACAAAGAATCTCTGAGTTTTATAGTTCTGGCATTTGAATGAATCCACAGGGATTTTTGGTAAATGGTGTTTGCTACCTGAGATACATACATACAGTGTTTTTGAGATTTGTTGAAAGGGCATTCTGAGTTTTTTATGGAGGACTCTTGAATGGTGTTTATAGGGAGGTACCCTTAAGTGAGTATTAAAAACTCACCTAGGTGTTTTAGGGATATATCTCTAAAGTGAGTAAAGAGAGATCTCTGAGATTAATGGGGAGAACAAACTGAGATTTTAAGTGATGGGTCTATGAGGTGTTTAACACAGCCCTCTGAATTTTAAAAGTAGGGCAATCTGAGAAATGTAGAGAGGCACCATGTGATGTTATTCTCTGCATTGTATATGGATTGCTCAATGATGTGTGTAGGAAGGGTTTCTCAGGTTTGTATGGATGGCCCTCTCAGTTGTGTAGGAATGGTGCTTGATGTAAGTTGGGAGGGCTTTCTGAAATGTGTAGTTAGGTGTCTGTGAAGTATGTATGAAGGGAAGGAATCACTGAGGTTTGTTGTTCAGGCTCTCTGAGGTGTGTAGTGAGTTCTCCATTAGGTGTGTAGAAGGTACATATGAGGTGTTGTAAAGCACTTTTCCCTGTGTAGTAGTGCAATCTCATTTGTTTAATGAGGGCCCTCTGAAGTGAATAGAGATATCCATCTGATATGAGTAGGGAGAACACACTAAGATGTCTTTTAGGACAGTAAAGGGAATCTATGAGGTGTGTAGGTAAAACCCTCAAAAGTGAGTAGGGACAGCTTTCTAAAAAGTAGTGAAGTCTATCTGAGATGTGTGGGTAGGGTTTGCTGAGGTGTATAGCACAGGTCTTCTGAGGTTTGAATTAATATCACTGACATTTTTAGGGAGTACACTCTTGGGTGAATAAGGAGGGTTTTCTGAGTTGCTTAGGTGTTGCTCAATGAAGTGTGGAGGAAATGTTCTTAAGGTGTGTTAAGGATGGATTTTGTGTTCTATATGAAGGGTTCTTGATATGAATAGGGAGGAAATTTTTAGATGTGTAGGGAAGTGTTTTTGAGGTATGTAGGAAAGTTCTCTGAGGTGTGATGGTGGGTTCTCTTCATTTTATAAGGAGGATTTTATGAGGTATGATGGGAGGACCCTCTGAAGGGTGTAGGAAGGCTTTAAGTGTTTTGTAGGAGGGATCATTGACATAAGTGGGAGTGATTAAGTACACCTCTTTGTGGTGAACACAGGAGGACAGTCAAAAAAGCTTTGTATTGAGTGCAGTGAGGGTTTTCTGATGTTAGAAGGGCTCTCTGAGGCGTTCAGAGAGTCCTTGAAAAAGAGTATAATGTGTACTCACTTAGGTCTGTAGGGATGTCTCTCTGACATGTGCAGGTTCTTCTCTTGAGATGAGTAGTGAGGGTTTTCTTCAAAGTACTAGGAGAGCACTCTATGATGTGTAGGGAGGGTTCTCTGATTTTTGTATGGAGCAAATTCCAAGCTGTGAAGGGAGAGTTAGGAGTAGGTTTAAGGTCAATTTGAGGACTTTGGGTTTGGATTAGGGTTAGATTTAGGATTTGCATTTGAATTATGGAGTTAGTGTTAGAGTTAGGAGATTAGTGTTAGGTTTAGGTTTGGGTTAGGGTCTGGATCAGCATTTGAATTGTATTGGAAAAGCCTCTGTGATGAGTTCAACTGAATCTCTGAGGTGTGTTGTAAAGATCTCCTAAGGTGAGTTCACAGGTTTTTTGAGATGATTAGAGAGGGCTTCCAAAGGAGCATGGTGAGTACTTACTGAGGTCTGTAAGGACAACTCTCTGAGTTGTGTAGGTACAGCTCCTATGATGAGTAGTGATGGCTTTCTTTGGTGTGTCAGCAGGACATTAAGATGTGTATAGAGAGGGCTCTTTGAGCTCTCAGAGCAAACAGGTAGGACTCTATGATGTGTCAGAGGGCTCCTTTACATGTGTTGGAGAGCCCACTGAGGTGAGTTAGGAGACCTCCCAGAGGTGCAAAGGGAAGGAGATCTGTGAAGTGTAGAAAGGGTTCATTGTGTTTGTTTGGATAGCCATTTGAGGTGAGTAGTGAGAATTTTGTGAGATTAGTAGGAAGGACAAACTGATGAACAAGGGAGTAGTACACTATTAGGTTAGGGTTAGGGTTAGAGTTGAGTATCAGGTTCAGAGTTCAGAGTCTTGGTCAGTGTCAGGGAGGGCTCTCTGATATGTAGGGAGGGCTTAGGTTTAAGTTCAGGGTCAGGGTCAGTATTTTCTGTTTGTAGGAAAGGCCTATGTGGTGAGATGAAAGGGTTTTCTAAGGTGTGTATTCAGGGCTGTTTGTCATCTGTTGATAGACTTTCTGATGTGTTTAGAGTGTGTTTGCAAGGAAATTTTGTCAGTAGAATGGGCTTGCAATGCTGTTTAATTCATTCTCACTGAGGTATGCAGAAACACCTCTCTGAAGTCTGTAGAAAATGCATTTAAGGTGAACGGTCTTTCTTTGATGTGTAAGGAGAGTACTCTGAGATGTTTTGGGAGGCACTTTAAGTTGATAGTTTGTGGCCACTGAGTTGTGTAGGATGGGCACTATGATGCATGTAAAGGGACTTTATGGAAAGGGTTTGAGGTTGCATAGTGGTGTGTGGGAGTGTTCCCTGAGGTGAGTTGGAGGGCTTACAGTGGTTCACTGGGAGGGTGCTCTGTGAATTATAAAAGGAATTTAATAAGTTGTGTTTGGAGGGTCTTTAGAGTTGAGGCATGAGAGCTCTGTGAGATGAGTAGTGAGAACAAACTGATGTAGAAGGAAGGGTATTATGAGGTTAAGTTTAAGGTTAGCTTAGGGATAATGATTTGGTCTGGGTCAGGGTCAGTATTAGGCCTTCTGTGGTATGTAGGGAGGGTTTAGGGTTATGATTAGAGTAAGGGTTAAGTTCTGGGTGAGGGTCAGTATTTGTGACACATAGTAAAATCCTCTGTTGTGAGTCAAAAGTGTTCTCTTAGGTGTTTATTGAGGATTATGTGAGGTGAATACATGGACTTTCTGAGGGGTTTAGAGAGTGCTTGAAATAAAATAGAGTTAGTAAAGAGGGTTTGGTTAGTAGTATAACTTGTACTCACTGAGGTATATTGGGATGTGTCTCAGAGGTGTGTAGAGACTGTTGTTGAGGTGAGTATGGATGTCTTTCTTTAATGTGTAGGAAGATTACTCTTAGATATGTAGACAGAGCTCTCTGAGGTTGGTAGATTTTGGACTGTGATCTTGTTGAGGGGGTATGTAAGGTGTGCAGGAGAGCTCTATGATGTGTGTCAGATGGCTCTACCATGTGTGTGGGAGATCCTTCTGATATGGGTGGGTAGGGCTCACTCAGGTGCATAGGGAGTGTGTACTGAGATAAGCAGAAAGGATGCAGGAAGTTGTTTTCAGAGGGATTTTAAATTTAGTAGTGGGAGCTCTGTGAGAGAAGTAGGGAGGAAAAAAGTATAAAAGGGAGAATCTTATGAAGTGTGGAGGGATTTATGTCATGAGTAGGTTGGACTCACTGAAATGTATACAGAAGCTCTCTGAACTTTGTAGTGTAGGTTATCTGAGGTGTACAGTGAAGGCTCTTTAGAATTCATAGGGATAGCACTCTAGTATATGTAGGGAAGGCTCTCAGTGGTGTGCAACATGATTTTTATTAAGCATTCAGTAGGATCTATGAATGGTGTATGACTGATTAGAAATGCTACCTCTGTTGTTCAGGGAGGGAACTCTGAAGTAAATAGTGAGATCTCTGATATGAGTAGGGAGAACAAACTGACATGCAATGTGAGGGTTCTTTGAGGATAGTACAGAGTATCTGAGGTGTTTGGGGAGAGCACTCAATGGAGTATAATGATGGCTCTCTGAGACGTGTATGTATGATGGTTGGAGGTTAGTAGGAAGGGTTTTTGGTGAGGAGTGAGGTCTATCTGAGTTGTGTATGTAGCATTTCCTGAGGTGTGTAGCATAGGTATTTTGAGGTTTGAATTAATGTCTCTCTGGTATTTATATAAAATACTCAGTTGTATATGAATGACTTTCTGAGTTGTTTGGGTCTTTCTCAATGAAATATGGGAGCAGGCATTTCTGAAGGATGTATATTAATGGCACTTTAAGGTGTGTAGGAAGGGCTCTTGATGTAAGTAGGGTGGGGTTGCATGGATGTGTAGGGGGTGAGTTTGGTGTGTAGAAAATGTTCTGGGAGTTGTGAAGGTGGGTTTTCTTCAAGGGAGGGCTCTCTTATATATGTAGGATGGTCCCTCTGAAGGGTGTAGGATAGCTTTATGAGGTTTGTAGGAAGACTTCTTGCTATGAGAGGAAGGGCTCACCTAAGTAGGGCTTTTGTAGTATATAGGAAAGGCTACTGTGGTTAGTGGAAAGAGCTCTCTGAGGTGTGCAGTGAGACCCTGAGGTGAGTAGAAATTTCCTCTGAGGTGCTTATAGTGTGCTCTATAGAAAGATAGTTAGTATAAAGGTCTTGTAAAGGTGTGTAATTTTTACTCTCTAAAGTATGAATGGATGTCTCTCTGAGTTATGTAGTGACTACTCTTGAGGTGTGTAAGGATGAATTTAATTGATGTGTATGTAGCATATTATAAGGTGTACAGTGAGGGGTCTCTAAGGTTGGTGGTTTGTGATCACTGTTGTGTAGGGAGGACTCTATGAGTTGTGTGGGAGGGCTATATGATGTGTGTCCAAAGGCCTCTTTACTTTGGTGAAAGGGCACTCTGAGGTGAGTTAGGATGGCTCACAAAGTTGCAAAGGGTGTGTGCACTGGGACTTGTAAAAAGTGCTCAGTGAGTTGTGTTTGGAGGGCCTTTTGAGGTGAGTAGTGAGAGCTCAGTTAGATGAGTAGGGAGGACACATTGATGTAGAAGGGAATGTATTTTGAATTTAAAGTTAGGGTTAGGCCTTGATTAGCATTTAGGGACAGGGACAGGGAGAGCTCTCAGTAGTATGTAGGGTGGCCTTAGATTTATGCTTAGGTTTATGGTTATGGTTAGTTTCAGGGTGAGTGTCAGTATTGTGGGGTATAGGAAAGTTCATTGTGGAAAGTCAAAAGAGTCCTCTGAGGAGTGTATTGCAGTCTCTTTGAGGTGGTAATAGGGCTTGCAAAAAAATTATAGTTAGTGGGGGGCTTTCAAAGAAGTACAGTATGTACTCTCTGAGTTATGTAGGAACATCCCCCTGATGTGTGAAGAGACTGCTCTTGAGGTGAGTATGGTGGTATACTTTGATTTATATGAAGGGTACACTGAGGTATGTAGAGTAGGCTCTCTGATTTTGGTTGCATGCCACCTCTTGGCTGTGTTGTGTGAGTTCTATGAGTCATGTAGGATAGTTCTATGATGTGGGTTAGAGGGCCATAAGACATTAGCTTGAGGATCTTCTCAGATGAGTTGGGAGGGCTCACTCAGATGTATATATAGTGTGTGCTGGGTTGAGTAGAAAGGGCTTAGTGAGTTGTTTGTAGGGCCTTTTGAAGTGAGCAGTGAGAGCTCTCTTACATAAGTAAGGAGGACAACTAGATGTAAAAGGGAGGGCCCCTTGAGGTGTGGAGGGGTTTCTAAATAGTCTGAAGTTAGAACTTGCTAAGATGAGTAGGATGGACACTCTGAGCTTTGTTGTGTAGGTACTCTGAGGTGTGCAGTGAGGGCTTCTTAAAATGCAGACGGATGGCACTCTGGTGAGTTTAGGAAGGGCTTTCAGAGGTGTGTATGGAGGTCTCTGTTATTTGTGCAGAGAGATCTATGCAGGGAATAGGAGGACTATATGACTCAGTAGAAATTCTATCTCAGTGGTATAGGGAGGGCCCTCTGAAGTGAATAGTTGGTTCAATTTGATATGAATACGTAGAATACACTGATGTGTAATGGGAGTGTTCATTGAGGATAGTAGAGGCAATCTCCAAAGTGTTTAGGGTAGTCATTCCACAGAGTATCCGAAGGGATCTCTGAGGTATCTCACTCCAAGCCTCAGAGGTGAGTAGGGAGGGCATTTTGGTGAGTAGTGTGTTCTATCTGAGTTATGGAGGAATTTGATTTATTGAGGTTTGTAGCATGGACATTGTGAGATTCAAATTAACATCTCACTTTTTAGTGAGTACTCTTTGGGGTATAGAGGGAGGGATTTCTGAGTTGTTTAACTGTTGCTCAATGAAATGTGGAAGAAGTGTCCCTAAAGTGTGTAAGGATATAATTTTGAATTTCATAGGTAGGACTCCTGATGTGAGTAGGTAGGGATTACATAAATGTGGATGAAAGTGAGTTTGAGGTGTGTAGGAATGGTTCACTGATGTATAAAGGCAGGTTCTCTTTGTTGTGTAGGGAGTGCTCTCTGAAGGGTGTAGGAGGGCTTTATGATGTTTGTAGAAAGATTTATTGGTGAGTCTAAGTGTTAAGTGAGTAAAAGGGCTAATTGCTGTGTATAGAAAAGACCTCTGAGTTGCATCAAATGTGTTCTCTGAGCTGGTTTGTAGTGTAGGCTCTCTGAGGTGTTTAGAGAAGGCTTGCAAAGAAGTACAATTAGTATAAAGGTACTTTGCACACTTGCTGTCCATCATCTATACAGAAACGTGTGATTAATCCTGCCTGGGATTGGCTGTGATGAGGAGGGATCCTCTCAGGGCCTGTCTCTGAGGCTCCAGGAATAACACTATTCCTTGGGTACCAAAAATCCCACCACTGCTTGCTGTCTTCCTGCAGGATAAGTCAAACCTCAGTCCCCTGCTATTCCTAGCACAAAGGGTGGAACCTGGGGTTTGCCTATTCATTCTCTAAACAGTCTACCAATTGACCACTCTTGAGGCAGAAGTCCTCATTTTGACCCAAAGACCACTCAATTCAATCTTGGAAGTCACTCCTCTTTGACATCTGACTGGAGATTTTTATACCAACAGAAGGCCAGAAGTGTGTCATCAGTAACATTCTGTGCCCCTCATCTGCCTAAATGAATACTGGCTTGATTAACTACCTGACAATAATAGAAGGTCAGGAGGGCTTGGTGTTTTTAAAGACTTCTAAATAATAGGCCAAGTGCCTGACCTGTGTATTACATGTGTCCTGAATAGCTTCTATGGCACGAGTATCTTCTCAGGCTTATGTTATCTCTAAGAAATGAGAAGAGTTTATGACCTGGGTTTCTTCTATAACCTATGTAGCCTCTGTGTCCTTTGAAGACTCTATGGACTGAGTAGATTCGATAGCCTTCATAGTGTAAGGGAAAAAATGCAACTCAACTTGGGTCCCATGGCGGTAACCACTGTTGCGTGATCCTGCTGAACTGCCCCTCGCTCACTTGTCTCAGTTGCAACTCACCAATAGCTCCCAGAAAAAGTGCTCCACAGACACGAGGTCTCATGCAAGAGACTTTATTTATGCAGGTGATTAACACGTCCACTCAGGGTGAAAAGAAGGGGAAAAAAGAGAAAGATGGCATGTGACTTCTCCCAGATATTGGAATCTCACCAGCTGAAAGGAACCATTAGCAGAGGAGAATTCCTGAAAGCTGACTGATGAACAAATAGCATGTTAGGACAAAATGTGGGAAGCAGGAAAATGGCGACAGCATAAGCCAGAAATTTCTGTAACGTAAGAGACGGGCGGGCAGAGTGCAGATTGACAGAGGGTGGGGAGGCTGGAAATTCCTGTAACAGAAGAGGCGTGCAGAGTGCAGATTGACAAGTGGTTGGGAGGCAGGCAAAATAGCTGTACCTGATGGGGGGCACAGCTTTATACATTACATTCCCCCTTTTCTTTTTTTATGAGAAAATATTGCTCTCCAGTTCTTCTTGAAGCTTTCTATCTCCTTCCTGCTTAGGTGACTGGGGTTGGTTTTGAAGGTGAGATGTAAAAATTCCATTCTCCTTCAAGACTTCCAAAGACAGATGATTTTCATGGACTTCATTTCCTCAATTTGACTGATCCCCTATTTCTACACTTACTGCCTGTCCCCAATTCTGACTTCATTTACCCCTCTAATGCTAGGAACTCCTTCACTGCTGTAGGGAAAAGTGGTGATGACTGATCTGGCTTCTTCAAGCTGGAAGTGGGCAGCGTGGGGCAAGCAGTTTGGAGTTCCCTTTTTAGAAATCGGGTCAACTGAGGGGTCCAAGATAGAAGTCCAGTTGGGAAAAAGCAGGCTGTAAAGGCATCTGGGGATGGGTGCTTCTATGAGAGAACAACAAAAGAAATGAGTACTGAAATGAGATTAATACAATATAAATGTTGCAGAATCTGGAACATGCCAATGCATATTATAAAGATGACAGAAGTCAATAATTCCTCACCAGTGGGTGGAAGAACTGAGAAGTTGTTCCCATAATAAGGCTTAGCAAAGGCTGGAGAGGACAAGGCCTTTATTTGGGAGTTTTAACATTGTCCAGGTTATCAGGAATGTAAACACAACATTTAGTAGAGATGCTAGCAAACATAGATTAAGCCTACCTGTGTCTGTAGGTCTTAAACTGACTTAAAAACTTCTTACTCTGGCATTTCTCTTGATAGTTATCAGGCACATTTTCCTAAGAATCTCTCTTTTGTAGCTTTTAGTCTTTATTCTAGTGGGCTAACACAAGTGTACATCTTAAGTTACATTTAAGTGCTACTTCTTTTAAATGCCCAAGAATGGCTATATTTTGCTTTTAACTGTTTTGCTAGGTGTTTAAGATCAAGCTGGTCAAAGTGACCTGTTCCTGTCTGTTAAAGAGTCAGATGAGTTTCCACAGAGGTCACTCATAGAGAACTTAAGAGCAGCTTCTTAGCTCCATTAGTGCCATTTGGTTAGGCAGGGTCTTCTCGATGAGGTGGCTCCCCTCAGATGCATTAGGGATGTCTCCCTTTTTCCATGACCCTCCTCTGCAGCAGGTGCACTGAATGGCTTTTTTCTCTAGTTGTCTCATCAATCTCCTTGGTCAGGAGATTGTGTTACCCAGAGTTGCAAAGATCCTTGGAGAAGTCCTCTTGTTCCCTGGGTTCAGGCTGACTTTGAGGGCAAGACCCAAATATGATGGACTTTTCTTGACTGCTGTATTTAATCTCAACATAAGTTTGATCTTAACCATCAAGCAAGTCATTCTCACCAGTCATAAAGAGTACTGAGCTTTAGCTTTAATGTCTATAACTTTACAGTTATTTACCCCCTTTTTATCTACTTGGGGTTTACATTATTCTATAGGTGATGGCTTACTATTCCAAGTTAATTTATGATGTTCGCTCTTGAAGCAGTACTTCTGCAAAATATTGATCAGACAACAATTAGAGTTTACAAGGAAAATACAAAATGGAATCATCAACAGTAAAATTTTCAGTTTGTGCAATAGCTATCCTGAATTTTGGCAGAGTTCACATTTGAGATCACAGTAATCTTTACAACAAACATCAATCTTTTGAACACAACTTTAAATGAGTTAAAGTCTGGCTTACTTTGGAGCCATTCTAATGTGTAGCAGGGTTGTGAGGCAGAGCCTTATCTCAGGTAACATGGGGCTTTTCAGTGAGGGGCAAAAGAGTATTAGAAAATAAAGGGTTATAAACACAGATTTTGAAGATTAAGCTGAGATCAGATGTTGCTCTCTTCTCTGATGGAAATGCGGATCTAGAGTTATGTCAGCAATCTTTATATGTGTGCAATGTTAGGTTCCAAAGTTACTGTAAGGTGGGCAGGAACTAGAGAAGGAAACTGATGAAACACTGGTTATCTAGCTAAAGAATTCCTTCCTGCCCAAGAGTTGTGTGCCTGAGATTAATGTACTGCCACAGCATTTAGGCATCTTGTACCCTTGCACAGGAATACTCCCAGGCACCAGGCATGCCACAGCCATGAGGTCATCAGAGACCCCAATTTCAGTCACTATTGTCCCATTTTTTCTACTGCACATTCTTAAATGTTATTTTACATATACCCTATTGACCTATTGATGACAGGTCCTAAAATATTACACTAAATGATAGGTTTACCATTACAGACAAGTTTAATTTGGAGAATAGCAGCTTGATAAATTTTCTGCTTTAAAGGCTTGTATATCTGAAAAATATGAACACATTTAATATACAAAGAATAATGCTTTTAAGTATGTTACTCCATGGAATAATTTTATAAATTAATCAGATGTCTCTAACAAACACATTTGAGTAATCCCATACATGTCGACTCTAATTACTCATCTTATTGTAGAAAAACAAGATATCAGACAAGCGTACCAACAGTATTTGCCATCTCTTTCCTGTTGAAGAAAATTCCTAGAAAAATTGATGGTAGACATTATATAAACATTAATATTTTATTAGTGTGACCACTTAGAGACTTGTGAGTTAATTTTAAGGACAGTTTACTTCTATTAGTTTACCCAATATAAATTGAAACTCTTTAAATCACGTGAATTAAAAATATTTGGATCCATTTTTAAAATTTTAATTTTTATGCACGCTTATATTGAACACAAAACAAAGCCCTTGCAATATTTATCTCCATTGCAATGTAATGGATGTTCAAAAATAACTCTAGAGTTGGATAAAAAGAACTGATAAAAAATCATTAACCTAGGTATGTAGGATCAAAATTGTGAGCTCAAAAATACAGCATTTAAGAAAAACAAAAGTCCTAGAAGAAAAATGATAATGGTTATTAATTAAAGCATGAGAAAATGAGAAGGAGAGAAAATTGAAAGGGAGAAAAGTATTCTGAGTTGTAGCCCAGGAGAAATGTAAAATATACACTTTTTTTTCTTGGGTTTGAAACTGGTCTCCCACTGTGCCTTTCTTCATTTACATTTCAATGTAACCCTTGACTGAGATCTGAATCTGAAAGGGGCTAATATGTTCTAGAAAAACTTGATGCTTAGGTCCTTTTAATTTAGGTTTGGAGGGCTTGAGCCTCCAGGGAGAGCCGAGAAGTGAAAAAGAAAAACTTGAAAATAAGGAATAAGCCAAGAGAACCTGTTCAGGGTTTTGAGGAGAGCAGAGATTACGTTTAGCATGAAAGAAAGGAAAAACACAAAGGGGAAAATTCTCTTTCCATTCCCCAGGTTGCCCACATATGTACTTAATTATAACTAGTATAATTATGCATATAATTATACCTAGTATAAAGCTAGAATTTAGGGTGTCATAAATAGACCATTCTGATTTACTATCTAAAGGACAGTTTAGCTCTAATTCAGGGAACAATTGAAGGTATTTCAGATTGTTTAATAAACATCTCATGGGTGAGTTTGCTGGGGTGAAAGTCCTAGATCCCATGGCAAAGACTGAGACACGCCTATGTTATTGATCAATGGCATCCCACGACCACGTGTTAGGCAATGAGAAGGTAGTACAATGGTCTGGTCATCAGACAGTACTAGTGTCTACTGGACATTAACCAAGAGTTTGAGGACCTGGCTAGGATTTCAAGCGAGACAAAAGAAATATAAGATGAACCTCAAACCCTGAGAAAGAATGTCAGCACCATAAAATCAGGAATCTACCAAGCAAATAAGACCAACTATAGGGACCAACCGAAACTTTGAAAGTCATGGTTGGAGGCACCCCCACACTTTGGCAGTCTTGAGAGACCTGGATATTCAACGGCCACTTCTCAGATCAGCCGAGATATATTTAAGTGATCTAGGGGACCTGCCTAAGGGGAACTCACCAATTTGGAGTCCGGTGTTGCACGCAGAAAACTGAGCATCCAGGTAAATGGAAGGTGAGTCTCTATCCGCGGGCACTGGGGCTTTGGATGGGACTCCATTTGCTTAGTTAGCAGAAAGACCCATCCCAGGTTTCGGCACCAGATGTAAGGGGAAAAATGAACCTCAACTTGGGACCCAAGGTGGTAGCCACCACTGCACAATCCTGCTGAACTGCCCCTCCCTCACTTGTCTCAGTTGCAGCTCATCCAATAGCTCCCAGAAAAATTGCTCACAGACACGAGGTCTCACACAAGAGACTTTATTTATGGGGACGATTAACACAGCTGCTCAGAGTGAAAAGAAGTAAAAAGAGAAAGATGGCGTGTGGCTTCTCCCAGATATTGGAATCTCGCAGGCTGAAAGGAACCAATAGCGGAGGAGAATTCTTGCAAGCTGACTGATGAACAAATAGCTTGTTAGGATGTAATGTGGGAAGCAGGAAAATGGCGACAGCATAAGCCAGAAATTCCTGTAACGTAAGAGACGGGCAGAGCGCAGATTGACAGGTGATGGGGAGGCCAGAAATTCCTATAATGGAAGAGGCGGGCAGAGCGCAGATTCACAAGTGGTTGTGAGGGAGGCAAAATGGCTGCACCTGATGGGAGGGGGGGCAGCTTTATACATTACACATAGCATCTATTTCATACATAGAATTTTTTCTGTCTACCTATAAGACCTTATTAGTGTATGTTCTCCTTGACTTGCTTGTCTTTTATAACCTGTGTAGCCTAAATTATTTTCCTAGCCTGTAGGGCTTTATTAGATTAAATTCATTTAACAGTCCCTATGATTTTGAACCTTGTATGACCTGCATTTCCTCTGTGACCTGAAAATGCTCAAAAACCTGCCTAGCCTATATGATGAAAATAACCTCTATGACATTGTGCAGCTTCTGTAATTTCTCTAGGCTGTATGTTCTGTATAGCCTTGAAGAATTGAATAGACAGTAAGACGGCTAGGATCAAAAAGCTCAGTGACCTCTATGGTTTTTATAGCCTTTATTTTGCAGGTGCTTTTTCGTACATAGACCCCATGTCATTCATAGTCTTTATGGCTAACATGGTTAACTCTTTGATCACATTTTTTTTCTGTACATTCTGTGTAGCCTTCATAGTTTCTGTGTCCTGAGTAACCTGTATAAAGTATATATTCTTATTACTGAGTAATTATTACTCAACTAATTAAAACCTGTTATCTGCTTACCTCAAAGGATGGAGTAGCCTCTATGTCCTGAAAGTCCTCTTTGACCTGTGCATATTCTAGACCTATCTATATCTGTGTCCTGAATTACTCATATTACCAGCCTACACTCTATTAACTGAGCAGCCCAAGTATTCTGCATATCTTCAAAGAACTAAGAAGACTTTTATGCCTGTGTACCCTGCTTGAGCTGTGTAACCTCAATGACCCAAATATCTATTATGACCACACTATCTTCCATGACCTCTATAGAGTCTATGACCTAAGTAGCACTTATGACCTGTATGAATCTCATGACTTGAATAGCATTTATTCCTGGGTAGCCTCTGTGACCTGAGTAGACTGAGTAGGCTCTGTCACAAGCATAAACTCTCTAGGACTTTTTAAACTCTCTATGGCATATGTAGCTTCTATGTCCTAAGAACCTTCTGTGACTTATGTAGCTTGTATGACCTGAATAGCCCCATGATCTGAGCAACGTTTTGTAACTGAACAGCCATAACTTCTATGACCTGCATAGTATGTGTGACTTGTACAACTTCTATTTCTGGAAAAGTCTGTCTGGTGTTAGCAGTCTCTATTTTCTGTGTAACATGTATGAACTGAATGTCTTCCATGATTTTCATATATTCTATGACTTAAGAGGTATATCTGGCATGAGTGGCTTCTATGAATTAGGTAGCATCTATGGGCTGAGAAGAATCTTATGCCTGTGTACCCTCTATGTGCTGAGTAGCCTCTATGACCAGTATTACCACTATTATCTCACACCTCTAAAACTTGTATGGAATGTGTAGCTTCTATGACCAGTAACATCTGGAACCTGTATTTCTCCCATGGCCCACACAGCCTTTATGCCATGGTCAGCTATTATTACCTATATCACCTTTGGATGGAAGAGCCTCTATGACTGCCATAGCATCTGTGACTCCTGGCGTTTCTATGGCACAATTTCAGCAAAGTCTTTATTGCCTACATATTCTCCAAGACCTCCCATTCCACAATGGACAAAGTAACCTCTTTAACCTGTGTAAAATCTATAAACTATATATCTTAAATGGCCTGCATATATATTATGACCTGTGCAATATCTAGGATATATGTATCTCTATGCCTTATTTAGCCTCTTTGTTATGTGTGGTCTGTATGACTTTAGAGCTAGGGCCATAGCTTCGATGCCCTGAATACAATACATGACCTTGACCTCTATGAACTACTTAGCCATAGTGGCTGGGTAGCCTCTATGACCAGAGTAGCCTTCATGATCTTTGTAACATACATTACCTGCCTATCTGCAATGACCTGAATAGCCTCTATAATCTGTGTAGCCATTGTGACTTTCATAGGATCTATGCCTGAGTAACCTGTAGGACATGAATAGTCCATATAGTCTGCTTTTAATCTATGGCCTTATTAGCTTCTATGGCCTGCACAGCATCCATGAATCTCATAGCCTTTAAGGTCTAAAAAGTTCAATTACTTCAGTATCCACTATGAATTTTCAGATTTTATGCCCTGGATATTCTCTGGGAACTCTGTGGCCTCTATGACCTTAGTACTCTCTATGACCTGCATAGACTTTATATCCTGTGTCACCTATTATGACCATGGAAGGTGCTATGTCCTCTGTACCATAGATGGACTGAGTAGTCCAAATTATTTCTTAGCATCTATGGCCTTAGTAGACTAAATGACCTTAGTGTATTCTATGACCTCAGTAGCCTCTGTGATCCACAGAGCCTATGTGCTTGAGCAGACCCTATGAACAGTATAGCATGTATGACCAATATAACCTTTATTGTTTGAGTAGCCTAAAAGACCTGCAAGTCTCTATGACTTTATTGGCCAATATGAACTTAGCCTCCATTAGCTGACTAATCTCTCTTAAATATAAAAAATCTGTGTCAAAAAAACCTGTATTTCCTCTGTAGCCCTATGAGATTAACAGATTATATGATCTCTGTATCATCTTTGGCTTATATATTCTTTTTGACTATGAAGATATTTATGGCCAGTATATCCTCTATGGTCTGTGTAGCTTCAATTCAATAGTATTACTTCTGTTGCCCATGCTCCTTCTCCTTCTCTGACCTGAGTAAACTCTATAAATATTGCAACCTCTATGACCTGCACAGAATCAATGGAATGAATAAATTCTATTGCCTGCACAGCCTCTATGAACTGTGTATTTCTTATAACCTGTGTAGCTTACTTGGCATCAGTATTCTCTATAAAAACAGTATCCAATACGACCTTTGAAGTCTATGGCCTGTATAGCCACCACGAACTGCTTAGACTCTTTGAACTATGTAGCCTTTATGGCCTGAGTATTCTCCATGGCCTGCAGATTCTCTATTAACTGCATAATCTCTATGGCCTGATAAGCCATGTAAAGCACCTATGTAAACTCTTTGGCTTGAAAAATCTTATGTACTAAGCATTCTGTATGACTATAGTAGCCTTCATAATCTTCTTGACCTCTGTGAATTCTCATATTTCTGTGGCCAAAGTGGGTTCAATGCCCTTGAGTAGCCTAGTTTGAGTACCATCTTTGGACTGTATAACCCTTAAGACCAGAGCTGGTTCTGTAAACTGTGTAGCCACTGTAACCTGCCTCTCTTCTATCAGCTAAGTAGCATCTATAACCTGTATAAGTTTTGTGACATAGTAGCTTGTAACCAGCATACACTCAATTAATCCTGTGTAATCATGATGGACTGATAAACCTAAATGTAGGTCAATCGCCTCAGTCACTTGAATGACCTTTTTATTCATATGATTTTTATAGCCCCTCCAACCTGAACAGCCTCTATGTCCTTGTAACCTCTAAAACCCAGGTATCCATAGAGAATATGATCTTCATATTCTCTATGACCTGAGTACATTCTATGATGTGTGCATTATTTATCCCCTGAATAGTCTCTATTTCTTTGTAAATTCAATAACTTTCATAGGTTATTTGGACTAAAAACTGTAAATGAGCTTAGTAACTGATATATTTGTTTATTCTTTGTTTCCTGAGTTGCCTCTGTGACATCAATATCCTTTATGAAGTGAATATATACTATGGCCAGCATCATCACTATGGTATGTGTAGCCTGTATGGCCTGAGTTGTCTCAGTGAATTGTATCACCTCTATGACCTGGGTATCCTCTACAGCATAGCCTCTATCATCTGCTTGTATTTATATCCTGAGTAGCCTAGTAGACCTGAACAGCCTCTATGGACTTAGTGGTCTAAATGACCTTAGTATGCCCTGTAATACGTATAGGCACTATGAACTGCATAACCTCTGTAATTTGCACAGGGTCTCTGGCCTGCACATACTCTCTGACTTCTACCAGTTCTATGACCTAAGTACCCAAAATGATCATAAAGTTCATTTGCCCTGTGCTGTTTCTGTAGCCAGAATAACTTCTATGACTTGCATAGCCTTAATGTCCTCTGTATCTTCTATGGTCTAAACAATCTCTATGACCTCCATAACCTTATGAGCTGAGAAACATAAATGACCTCAATAGGGACCATGAACTTCGTAGCAACCATGAGTCATGTAGCATCCTTGACCTGCATAGGACTTATATGCACAGTAACCTACCTGGCCTGAGTAGTGTCTAGGTCCTATTAACCTCTGTGAATTGCATACCTCTTTGACCTGCATAGACTCTATAATCTCTGAAGACTTTATGACTTTTACTGCTTACTCTCTGACCTAAGTAGCTTCTTCAACCCTCATAACCTCTGATTTATGCAGCCACTATGATCTGTGTAGCCTCTATCAATGTAACCACAATAACATTCACAGCCTCTATAATCTGTGAATCCCCCTGCATCTGCATTTCCTCTAAGGCCTGAATTGTTATTAAAATCTCAGAAGTTTTTATAACCTGCAAAATTTCTATGATCTGTACAATACTATCTGTAATGTTTTTCATGACCTACCGTAGACCACCTGTCCTGCATATCCTTTCTGGTCTAAGTAGCCTAAATGAACTGAGTAACATATATGACCTGTGTAGTATTAATAGTCTGAATGGCCTCTGTGGATTGAGAAGCCCTTATGAATTGTGTAAACTCTAGGACATGAGCAACCTCAAAGAATTGAGAAGGCTCTATGGCCTGCATAATCTCTACAGTGAGTAACCTCTATGAACCAATATCATTTATAATCCATGAAGCATCTACTACCTATGTAATCCTGAAAGCCTTTAGGACCTCCACAGGCTTATGCCCTATGTAAAATATGGAATTAGTAGCCCCTAAGGACTTGGTAGTCTCTGTGACCTGAAGAGCCATTGTGACCTAGGGTATACTCTGATCTGCATAACCCCTATTACCTAATTAACAGGTATGACTTGCATATATTCTGTGTTCTGAAGCCACTGGTCCTCCATATCTTGATGACCTGAATAGCTTTAATTAACTGACTAACCTCTCTGTCCAATGTAATTTCTAAAACTTGAGTATCCTCTATTACTAGCACAACTTTTAGGACCTGTACAGCCCCTAAGAACTGTGTGAGTTTTATGACCTGAACAGCATAATAAAATTTCAGAAATGAAAGAACATTTTCTTTATAGTGTGTGCATGGGTTGGTCCCAGTTTCTGAGTTGGATATTAATTAAACAAGCTTACAGCCCTTCTCTCAGGGATTTCATGCATCCATCTTCTTGACTAACATTATAGTATTGAAATTACCCTTCCTGGAAAGTATTACAAGTATATGAATTGGTCACACCTTGGTAGCCAGGTAACATAGCAAGGATATTCATCTGTAATAACACTAGGAGAATCTAGTGAAACATAGAAAAGTTATTACTAAAGAAGCAGGAGATAAATAAAAATGAGTAGGAGATCACCAGGATTACAGTTGTTGGACATAAACTGCCAGGTGTAATTCCAGGCAGCAAGGAGGGAAAAAAATATGATGAATGAGAACTGCTTTTCTCAGGGAATTGACATGATCTTGTTCCAGAGAGAAGTTATTATGTAAAGTATCCAGACCTTTGTCCCAAGTTCCCACAATTCTGCAGGCTGCCTTCTACCTCATTTAGAGCACTGCAAGTTCCCAAGGTTAGACAAATGACTGGATAGATTTGTCCCACCTGTGGAACCAATAACTGCACTAATGGAATGGCCTCTCTGGGACACTGGTTGTAGGGAACCTAAAGAATTCAACAGAGTTAGGGAAAAACCAGGATGTGAAATTGAAAAATACAGGTAGTTTTACATTCATCAACCTAGTTTTCAAATGGTACAACTTTAGGACAAGGAGCTTACTCTTTCTTGTTCAGGCTAAAGAAGAGGTGGATTGGTTCTGGCTGGGATGTCATGTAATGAATGAAAGATAAATGGGGTAAGCTGAAATAAAATGTTTTAGCACATAATAAAGGAGACTAATAAAATTAAAATGCCAGTGGTAGATATCCTGAGACCATTACTGTTCAAACAGGGGAGCATGAAATTGCCAAAAGGCGGAGAAAAATTTAACATTGGGAGCAAGTTCTTTGGCACCAGGTTGAAGTCAGTATTTTAGGCTCTCAGGCAGAGTGCTACACCCATTGTTGAGTATTCAAATGACAAATTTGGAGGTTTTTGGAGTCTCCTTAGTGAACCGTTTGGCCTCTATTACCCAAGTATACTCTATGACCTGAGAAGCATCGATGATGCAGAAGAAAGAAATTAAATGTATACAAATAGGTAAAGAAGAACTCAAACTACCACTATTTGCCAATGATATGGTTCTAGATTCAAAAACTTCCACTAAAAATCTTCTGGAACTAATAAATGAATTCATCAAACTAGCAGGATATAAAATCAATACCCATAATTCAAATGCATTCCTATACATCAGTAATGAATCCACTGAAAGAGAAATAGCACTACACTGTTCATAATCATCTCAAAAAATAAAATACTTGGGAATCAATCTGACAAAAGTGGTGAAAAATCTCTACAATGAAATCTACAGAACACCAAAAATAAAGAAACTGAAGATCTTCAAAGATGGAAAGACCTCACATGCTCCTAGATAGGCAGAATTTATTTGATCTTTTCATGTTAATATCATGATTTTTGAAAGTTCAGTTTATGGATTTTTACCATCTTCTCTGTGTGGTAACTTTATTTTCAACATTAAATATTTTGTCTTAATTGAATTTCTGTCTTCCAAATGGTCTAGACTGTAGGTGATATTTTCCATTGAATTTATAATTGACTAATTTATAATTGATAGATTCCTTCATTTTGAGCATTTCTGCTTGGTTTTTTACACGATCTCTAATTCTTTATTGATCTTTTATTTCTTGTATTTCTCTGTGATTTAACTCTGTATATTATCTTTACTTTGCAGATCAAATTGACTATGGACATTCTAAACTTCTTGGACATTTATTCTATTGTGTTTCAGTGACTTCTCTTATTGGGGCATCCTGGTTTGTTTGTGGTGTTTTGTTACCTTATTTTTTCATGTTGTAATCTCAGTTGCAGTCAAACCTACAGGCACCCTGGCACTGAACCTCCAGGTCCTGGTTGGTGATCCCAGACAGGGGCATTGTGCCCCAAAATGGCAGTGGCAGCAAACCATTGGCACCCCAAAAAAACCCAGGCTCTGGCCAGTGTCTCAAAATGGGTTTGGTTATGTGCAACCAAACCTGCAGTGTCCCTGGCAGCAGATTTCTGAACAGTGGTGGAAGTGGCAGTATCAGTAATAGGTGGCAGCAGCCAGGGGGTCAGCAAGAGCTGCAGACATCAGTGTTGTTGGCAATAGGTGGGAGATCTATGGTAGCAGTGGCACTAACAGTGGCTGTGACTGCAGCTGCAGCAGCACCCAAGAGAGGAGACCTCCAGGTTACTTCCTGGGAGTAGCAGTGCCTTTTGTAAGAACAGTGTCATTGGTGGCAGAAGCAGCAGCAGCAGCAGCATTGGAGATGGCAGCCAGGCATCTGAGGCAGTGATGACAGCAGTAGTGACCTCTGGGCCATGTCAATTGTAACAGTGTCAACATCAGCAGCAACACCCAGAGAAAAGACCTCCAGGCATGCATGGCAGTGGCTTCAGGGACAGCTGTACTCCAAGAGAAAGCTTCAGGGAAATGGCAGCAGTTCCTGCAGCAGCAGCACTCAGGGAAAAAAGTGCCTGAGCACTATTGCCCTTCAGTCTGATTGGAGGAGTTTGGGGTTATAAATCTATGCAATTGCCTAATTTTAAAGTTGGATCAGCCAAAGGGAATGGCTATAATTAAAATACCTACAAATGTAGCCAATTAAGATCATATTCTGAAAGAGGATCACCACAGTATCACCTGTGGTATGCATAAATTCTGTTACCTATATGGCTTGTATGATGTGCATCTACTCTCTGCCTATTCTTTTTACCCTGCATAGCCTCTAGAAACTGAGTAGTTTAAAAGACCTTAGCATCTTGAACTTATGTAGCCTCTATGGTCTTCATACCCACAGTATCCTGAGTAGCAGAAATGACTGTATTATCCGTGATGAACTATGTACTGTGTATAAATTGAGTAACTTAAATAAGCATATTATCTCCTATGACTTGTGTAGCCTGTGACCTGATTATACTGTATAATCTACATGATCTTTATGACTTGCACAGTATACATGGTTTGAGTAGCCCAAATGTCCTGAATATCTACTATGACTTCCATATCCAGTATGGATTACTTACCCTGTGTGTCTTTCATAGTCTCTATTGCCTGTGCACCCTATATGTCCTGATTTAACAAAGTGATGCAAACAGTCTTCATTACCTGTGTATAGTCTATGAATTTTAAAGCCTCAATAACCTCTAGAATCTCTGTGTCCTGAGTTGTCTCTGTGACCCATGTAGCCTCTATGATCATTGTAGTCCACATGTCCTACACAACCTTTTACACTGAAGAGCCTCTATGCCCCAGATAGCCTCTGTGACAAAAGTGCATTCTATGACAAACTCAGCCTTTATTACCTGCAAATCCATTCTGGCCTTCATTGTGAAATGAACTTTGTAGCCTCCATGACATTTATAAATTGAGTAGTCAATATGACCATTATAAGTAGGAATTATGACCTGGGTAAACTATGATTGTGTGCCCTCTTTAGTCAGTGGAGCTTGTCAATGAACATTTGGTTCTTGTTCCTAGTGCCTAGTCAATAAAGATAACAGAGATTTGAAAGAATGAAAAATAAGGTTTATTGCTTTACATGCAATGAAGTAACATAGAGAACTCCTGCCCCAAATGCTGCAATTCTGCCTATCAGGGAAAACAGAGGATTTTTAAAGGAGCTATTTATTTAAAGGCTACAATCCAGGTCTTTCCTGTAGGCTATTGTATCACTTACTAGTTTGGGGGCAAGCCATTATTTTGATCTTCTTGTGTCATCCCTGAAATCTGAATACTTGGCTCCTCTGTTGGTTATGTGCTCAAATACAGATAACTTGGCCTTGGACAAGACAAAGATAATCTTGTTCTTCCACTCAGGTTAGGAAGGGGAAGAGTGTGAAAAGGTAAAAAAAAAAAATGTTCAATTTAAAATAAGCCTCAGTGGCAGTGTGGTAAATCTATATTAAAATCATTAGTTGGACCACTGTTTCTTAATGATCTAAGCAGTCTAAATGACTTGAGCAGTCCGTGTGATTGGTGCGACTTGAGTAATCTCTATGGCTTGAGTAGATTAAATGACCCAAAATATAGTTTTCTATATTTTAATTAAAAGTTTTTCTATAATTTTTTCATATAATTCTTCAGTCCATTTTGAATTGATTTTTGCATATGTTATAGAGAGGTTACTATTTTTAAATGGATATGTATTTTTATATAGATTATCAATTCTGATGTGGTGCTGCTTGGTATTAAGATGAGTCAACAAGATCTTCACTCTAACTCATGGTTTACTGTGAAAGACAACCAATATGACCCACCTGTTCTTCCTGTCCCTTCCCACACTTAAGGCAATGAACACCCTTCATTTCCAGGATGGTTGGGTAATAATGATAGGACATACATACTTTGACCTTATTTTGCTGGGGCATTTCATTTACACTAAATTCATAAAGTTTTCATACAATTCTTTCTTTGCTAGCATAGGAGAAAGATGTGGCAGGATGCACTCTGATTTCTGAGGTTTTATTAGAACTCATTTGTAAAGCATTTACATATACTGGGGAGTGGGGTGTGTGGTGGGAGTGTGGTGGAGGGCAGTTGTGACTGCAAGCCAAATTTCTTTATTGTTCTGGGCTTATTTATTATTTCAAAAATACTTTAGGCTCATTTTAATAATAGTCAATATATATTGGTAAGTCTCTGTTATTCATGTTTATTTTTCTATAAAAAGTTCAATTTCATCTAAGTTTTCAAATTTGTTAGCATAATGTTATTTGTTGCATCCTAATTAAAAGAAAAATCTCAACTGCATTTGTGGTTTCCTATTCCTCTATTTCCTGCTAATATTTCTGCCTGTTCTGTCCTCATTTAAAAGTCAATGTAGTTATTGGCCTGTTAATGGGTTTTGATTAAAATGACAGCTTTTAAAAAATTCTTTCTCCTTCATCTTGGTTTTTAATTATAACTTCATATTTTCACTAATGGTACTTTTATGTTTTTCTTTACTTCTTTATTTATTTATTTATTTATTTGTCTGTCAGTGCATGAGGCACAGCAGTAATCTCATGTATTGAGGAAATCACAGAGCTTTTATGTAGGGGGGACTAGGCAGGAACCAATCAGCTTAAACGTCAGCAAGGCATGGAGGGTTCATGCAGATGAGAGTCCCATAGGACATATATGTCAAGCACGAGCTGATCACACTCACAGAACTGTTGGTAACCAATCCCTGAAGGTGGTCCGATTTATCATCACTAACTTTTGACACTGCCTTTGATGCCTTGATCTTGCTCACTCACCAGGGAGTAAGGAGTCAGCCTGAGTTAGTTAACGTGCCATTAGTCCCAACATATCCCACTTTTTTGTTTTATATTAAGGGTGTGTCTCTCTTAGGTTGCCCCTGGGAGGGTCTTACCCATCATGGAACATCACCCTAGCAGTTTGGGGGTCTGCCTTATTCGAAGGTGTGCCTGTCTTAGGTTGTCCTTCTCTGAGGATCTTACCCATCATTGACTACCATCTTAGCACTTCAGGCAGGACCCTCAGGAGGAGCAGGACTCAAGGGAGAGACACTTACAATACGAGTGATCCATGATCCTATAGGGCTCCCAATCATCATTTTGAAGGGCAGAATATTGCTGTCAGACCACCATGAGCTGCACAGACATAGCCTGACTTTTCAGGAAATGGATAAGCTTATTGATTATGAAAGGCCCAAAGGTGAACACAAGAATAATGGTGATTAGCGATCCCATAAGTGGGAGGAGGTAGGGGAGCCACCCATATAACCCAGTCCAGAGGAAGCTAGAGTCGAGCTCCCTCCTACGACTTTCCAGATCTTTTGTGTTTTTTGATTTTATCTTGTACAATGCCAGAGTGGTTGGTGTAGAAACAGCACTCTTCACCAAGGAACAGGCAAAGCCCTCCTTCCTATGCCATTAGCAGATCCAAACCATGACAATTTTGCAGGATGACAGTGGCCAAGGAATCAAGCTGAGCCTGTAGATCTAAGATGGTAGAGCTGAAAGTGCAATGTTAGGAGATCTGTGTAGCTCTCAAGGAAGTCCACTGTACAAAGTCATGAGGACAGAGACCCTAATCTTAATCATTGTTGTCCCATTTTTGCTACTGTGCATTACACTCTTTCTTAAATGTCATTTTAAGCAGATTACATATATTGACTCCTGAGTCTATATGAACATTAGTTAACACAATTTAACATTCCTTTTGTGTGGCAAAGTTGTGAAATGCTTTCATGCTTAACCTTTAAACAAATCAGGCTCTCAATAACTTTTAGAAATACATTTAACAAATTTTACATATATCCTATTGATGACAGGTCCTATATAGAATATTAAATGATAGGTTTACCATTACAGACAAGTTTAATTTGGAGACTAGCAGCTTGATAAATTTTCTGCTTTAAAGGCTTATATACCTGGAAAATATGAACACATTTAATATACAAAGAATAATGTTTTTAAGTATGTTACTCCACGGAATAACTTTATAAATTAATCAGATGTCTCTAACAAACACATTTGAGTCCTAGAAAAATTGATGTTAGACATTTTATAAACATCAACATTTTATTAGTTTGACCACCTAGAGACTTGTGAATTAATTTTAAAGACATTTTACTTCTATTAGTTTACCCGATTTAAATTGAACCTTTTTAAATCACGCGAATTAAAAATATTTGTATCCATTTTTAAATTTTAATTTTAGGGGTGCTCAATTTTGATACAGAAAACAACTTGACATCAGGCAGCACGACATACAAATAAAACAAAATCTAAAGCCCTGTAACTGTATAAGTGAATCTCCATTTCAATATAACAGATGTTCAAAAACTTTAGTTAAATTAAAAAAAATAGAACTGATCAAAAAATATCATGAGCTCGAAAAAATATAGAATTCAAAAGAAACCAAGAATCCTGGAAAAATGATACGGCCATTAACTGCTTAATAAAGCACCATAAAATTTACTTTTGCTGGAGTTCAGATAAGACACTTTTTGGTCTTTTTTATTTTTTCCTTGGGTTTGAGACCAGTCTCCTACTAAGCATTCTGGCTTCCTCCATTTACATTTCAATGTAAGCCTTGACTGAGATCTGGAAGGAGCTGACAGGTTTTAGCAGAATCTTTGTGCCTAGGGCATTTTAACCCTTTTTCCTGGTTCAATTCAGGTTTGGACACAGAAAATTGTGAGACAATTATCTCCCACTACTTGTGGGGAATGGGGATACTATATCATACTGCTTACTAGGACATGACACTGATGGTTGGACTGGTTACTCCCTCCACATCGGCGTATGTGGGACCTCATAGCAGGAGGACTAGGTGGGCTGGACTGGGGAATGGAATCAGAAACAGCTGAGTCTAAGTTGGAGGAGGAGGAGGGATTAAGAGGGGAAGAAGAAAGAGGCATTTGAGTTTGCAGGAAGAGCATAGAAGCACAAGAAAGAAGAGACTTGAAGATAAGGAATCCATTTACATCTGCCCACTTGCTTTGGAAGCTGTGTGCCAATATCTTTGGTAGCCACAATCTACCTTCCCATGGAGCAATCTTTCATTTCTGCACAGACTAATTTGTGATCGGTAATCGTTCCTTCCCAAACTGGCATTTTAACATTTACCAGGAAGGCCATACATGGAGGGGGGGTTAGAGTCAGTGAGTTCTTGTCCAGTATCATAAAATGGCCACTGAGAAGATTTTCCACCATCCAGAGACAGCAGCTCTTTGGGGGGAACCTTGGAGCCCCCTTTTGGAGGTCCTGGAGAGAAGCAGGCCTTAAGGGCAGATAATGTAGGGCAGACTCCCAATGGGGGACCATCTCATAAACTGATTTTCCTCTTCCTAAGAAGTTTGCCTACACGATCCCACGTGGACCAGTCAAACAAGTTTGCTTCAGGCAGCCAAGGGGCTGCCTTAGTGAGGGCCTTCCAGGTCTGAAACACCTGGTTATCTGAGAGTTCCAATCCTCTACTTCTAAGGAGAATCCTAAGGGAGTCAAGGGAGGGGTCAGATTTGGAATTGGACTGAACTATATTTTATGGGAGTGAACTCACCTGGAGTCCAATTGGCCTGTTGGTGACCTCATGTTACTCACACAGGGCACCAGCTGTTGCTCCCTGTCGGGCAACAAGGTCCAATGTACCTCCTCAGGGCACACCTGAAGAGAATAAGGGGCCGACCAGGATGATGAGTGATTGCGGCAAAGAAAACACACCAGAGCTGGGAGGTCTGTCAGTGCATGAGGCACAGCAGGAATCGCCTATTTATTTATTTTTATGTGGTGCTGAGGATTGTACCCAGGGCCTCACATGCTAGGCAAGTGCCCCACCACTGATCTACAACCCCAGAACCACCAGCCAATTTTTAAAATTTATTTAGAGATAGTATCTTGCCAAGTTCCTCAGTACCTCACTAAATTGCTAAGGCTGGCTTTGATCTGTGATCCTCCTACATCAGCATCCTGAGCTGTATGGGCGGGCCACTGTGCTTGGCTCCTTGACAATTCTTAATTGAGTTAATTATATTTTTATCGTTGAGTTGTAGAAATTATTTAAATTTTCTGGATATTCATTTCTTTATTTTAAATTATTTTTACTTTAAACTAATGGGACACATGCTGTTTCTGTTTGTACATAGAGTAACAGCATACCATTTGCATAATCAAACATTTACATAGGGTAATGAAGTTTGATCCATTCTATTATTTTTTTCCTTTCCCCAACTCCTCTTTTTCCTCTATACAGTCCCTGCTTTCTCCATTCTTGCCCCCTCCAACCCCCCATTATGTGTCATCACTGCTTATCAGTGAGATCATTTGCCCTTTGGATTTTTGAGATTGACTTATCTCACTTAGCATTTCATTTCATCCATTTGCCTGCAAATGCCATAATTTTATTATTCTTTATAGCTGAGTAATTTTCCATTGTATATGTATACCACAGATTCTTTATTCATTCATCAATTGAAGGACATCTAGGTTGGTTCCACAGTCTGGCTATTGTGATTTGAGCAGCTATGAACATTGATGAGGCTGTATCACTGTAGTATGCTGATTTTAAGTCCTATGGGTATAGACCGAGGAGTGGGATAGTTGGGTCAAATGGTGGGTCCATTCCAAGATTTCTGAGTAATTTCCACACTGCTTTCCAGAGTGGCTGCACTAACTTGCAGCCCCACCAGCAATGTATGAGTGTACATTTTTACCCACATCCTCTCCAACACATATTTTTGCTTGTATTCTTGATAATCACCATTCTAATTGAAGTGAAATGGAATCTTAGTGTAGTTTTCATTTGCATTTCTCTTATTACTAAAGATGGTGAACATTTTTTCATATGTTTGTTGATTGCTTATAGATCTTCTGTGAAGCCCATCTGTTGATTGGGTCATTTGTATTCTTCGTGTAGAGTTTTTGAGTTCTTTATATGTTTTGGAAATTAGTGCTCTATCTGAAGTATGAGTGGAAAAGATATTCTCCCACTCTGTAGGCTCTCTCTTCACATTGCTGATAGTTTCCTTTGCTGATAGAAAGCTATTTAATTCAAATCTGTTCCAGATATTGATTCTTGCTTTTATTTCTTGTGCTATGGTAGTCCTGTTAAGGAAGTCTGATCCTAAGCCAACAAGTTGAAGATTTGGACCTACATTTTCTTCTATAAGATGCAGGGTCTCTGGTCTGATTTCAAGGTCCTTGATCTATTGTGAGTTGATTTTTGTGCAGGGTGAGAGATGGGGGATCAGTTTCATTATGTTGCATATGGATTTCCAGTTTTCCCAGCGCAATTTGCTGAAGAGGCTATCTTTTCTCCATTGCATATTTTTGGCACCTTTGTCTAGTATGAGAAAATTGTATTTATTTGGGTTTGTGTCTGTGTCCTTTATTATGTACCATTGATCTACATGTCTATATTGGTGCCAATACCATGCCATTTTTGTTACTATTGCTTTGTAGTAGAGTTGAAGATTTGGTATTGAGATACCCCATTTCTGCTAAGAATTTCTTTAGCTATTCTGGGTTTCTTAGTCTTCCAGATGAATTTCAGGATTGCTTGCTCTATTTCTGTAAGGTACATCATTGGGATTTTAATTGGAATTGCATTGAATCTGTATAGCACTTTTGGTAGTATGGCCATTTTGACAATGTTAATTCTGCCTATCCAAGAACATTTGAGATCTTTCCATCTTCTAAGGTCTTCCTCAATTTCTTTCTTCAATGTTTTGTAGGTTTCATTGTAGAGATCTTTTACCTCCTTGATTAGATTGATTCCCAAGTATTTTATTTTTTGTTTGAGGCTATTGCAAATGGAGTTGTTTTCCTCAATTCCCTTTCAGCTGTTTCATCGCTTGCATATAAAAATGCTTTAGATTTATGCGTGCTGATTTTATAGCTTGCTATTTTGCTGAATTCATTGATGAGGTCTAGAACTTTTCTGGAGGAGGATTTTGGATCCTCTAAATATAGAATCATGTCATCAGCAAATAGTGACAACTTAAGTTCCTCTTTTCCAATTTGTATTCCTTTAATTTCTTTGGTCTGCTTAATTGCTCTGGCTAGAGTTTCCAGGACAATGTTGACTAGAAGTGGTGAAAGAGGACATCACTGTCTTGTTCCAGTTTTTAAAGGGAATGGCTTCAGGTTTTCTCCATTAAGAATGACGATGTCCATGGGCTTAGCATAAATAGCCTTTACAATGTTCAGGTATGTTCCTACTATCCCTATTTTTTCTAGTGTTTTGAGCATGAAGAAGTGTTGTACTTTGTTGAATGCTTTTTCTGCATCAATTGAAATAACCATATGATTCTTATCCTTAAGCCTATTGACATGATGGATTACGTTTATTGATTTACAGATGTTAAATCATCTTAGCATTCTATTGATGAACCCCACTTGATTGTGGTGCTCAATTTTCTTAATATGTTTCTGGAAATGTTTTGTCAATATTTTGTGAAGGATCTTTGCATCTATATTCATCAAGGATATTGTTCTAAAACTTTCTTTCCTTGATGTGTCTTCACCTGGTTTGGGTATGATGGTGATATTAGCTTCATATAATGAGTTTGGTAGGGTATCCTCCTTTTCTATTTTCTGGAATACTTTGAGAACGATTGGAATGAGATCTTCTTTGAAGGTCTTGTAGAACTTGTCTGAGAACCCATCTGGTCCTGGGCTTTTCTGAGATTGTAGATTTTTAATGTCTTCTTCTATTTAATTACTTGATATTGATCTGTTTAAATTGTGTATGTCCTCCTGGTTCAGTTTGGGAGGACCATATGTCTCTAGAAATATGTCAATGTCTTCAGTAGTTTCTATTTTGTTGGAATACAGATTTTCAAAGTAGCTTCTCATTATGTTCTGCATCTCAGTGGTGTCTGTCATGATATTTTCTTTTTCACCATGAATTTTAGTAATTTGTGTTTTTTCTCTCCTTCTCTTTGTTAATGTGGCTAAGGGTTTGTCTAATTTGTTTACTTTTTCAGAATCAACTTTTTGTTTTGCCAATTCTCTGAATTATTCCTTTTGTTTCAATTTCATTGATTTCAGCTCTGATTTTAATTATTTCCTACTTTAATTATTTTCATAGCACTTCTACTACTTTTTCTGTTATTCTGTTCTTCTTTCTCTAGGGCTTTCAGCTGTAATGTTAGGTCATTTAGTTGTTGACTTTTCATTCTTTTCTGGAATACACTCCATGCAGTGAATTTTCCTCTTAGTACTGCTTTCATTGTGTCCCAGAAATTTTGATATGTTGTATCATCTTTCTCATTGACCTCTAAGAATGTTCTAGCTCCTCCCTGATGCTTTTTGTTTTCAATGTTTCATTCAATAGCATATTATTTAATCTCCATGTGTTGGAGTAATTTCTGTTTTTTATTTTGTCATTGATTTCCATTCTCAGTCCATTATGATCTGATAGAACACAAGGCAGTATCTCTTTTTTGGCATTTACCAAGGGCTGCTTTGTGGCATAACATATGGTCTATTTTTGAGAAGGTTTCATGTGCTGCTGAGAGGAAAGTAAATCCGCTCGTTGATGGATGGAATATTCTATGTATATCTCTTAAGTTATAGGTTATTGATTGTGTTATTGAGTTCTATGATTTCTTTTGTTGGTTTTTGTTTGGAAGATCTATCTAGTGGTGACAGTCATGCATTAAATTCACCCAGAATTATTGTGTTGTGGTTTATGTGCTTCCTAAATTGAGAAGAATTGGTTTAATGTAAAGGGATGCACCATGGTTTGGGGCATAAATATTTACTATCGTTATGTCTTCCTGATTTATGGTTCCCTTACGCAGTATGAAATGTCTTTCTTTATTATCGCGTTCCCTCTGCCCGCAGAGAGAGACACGACAAACGTCTGAAGCTTTGGAAGTTTATTGTGCACAGTCTTCCTTTCTTTCCCTCTTTTCTATCCCCTTCTCTCTTTTCTTTCTCTCACTCTCTTTCCCTCTGCTTAACTCTCGCCTGCTTCGGCCACTCCGCTTCTCCCACTCAGCTCTCGCCCTCGCTCGCACTCTTCTTCCTCGCTTCTACTCCCCCCTCCCAGGAAGTTACCAAGCTTATATACATTTCAACCAATCAAGGGAGAGTACACGAGGTAAACGGCGAACAGCTGTAGGTATAGAATAGGCACACGAGAAAGGCATGCACTAATCACATTGTTAACTAGCTAATACTGTATAGCCAACCGCTTTTGGCTCAGTGCCAGGCGCCATATTGACCGTGCCCAAGGCTGGGAGTTCCGGGTACCCCGACAGTTCCCCCTTCTTTATTATAAATTTAAGGCTCGGGACCGTGTCTGTCTTAGGTGGAGTGGTCATCATATGTCCTTACCCATCATCAGAGTCTGCAGAGCATGCTGCAGCTCCTGTCTTAGGTTGGTACATAGCCACCTCCTTCATTACCCGTCTCTGACTACTGGTCCAGCATTGAGAGCCATACTTGTGGGGAGCTGCCGGCCTTTAGGGCGGTCATGGCCTGATGAAAGATAATCCGATCCCTCTGTTGGCTGTCTTGTAGGTGCATGCCAAAACAAATGAAGAGAAGGGAGCCAAGGCAGAGGAGCACTATCATAGCTCCTAAGCCTGCCCATTGTTTGACAAAGCCACAAATAGAAAAAACTATTTAGCCATATTAGATACAGAAACAATATGCACCCTAGTAGAATTAGCTTTGACAATTTCAGCTCTCGGTTTTGAAATAAGACCATCAAATCGATAAAATAGGCTGACAATTTTCTAGATAACCCAGCCGCGGTGCTGGAATTATCATATACAATAGGGGTAACACAAACAGTTCTTAAGGAATAAACACATCCCAGTCCCAAAAGTTCTTGCAAGATATCCACTTGTTCTTGTAGTAAGTTCATTCTTTGATTTACAAGAGGTAAGCCTGTTGTTAGATGCTGGTTTAGGGTCTCTATAGTCTGTAAGGCTGCAGCTGTATTTTCGGCCAGGTAATTGTTGTTACTATATGGTTGGGTCAATGCTACTGCTGCAGAAGCTGCAATGGCAATGATCACAGCTACTGTGATGCCAAAGTCTTTTCTATTTCTTGATAATAGCACTGGCAATTCTGTATCTGTAACAGAAACTGGGACTGGTAGAAAGGTAGGAATGCGCATCAGAATTGCACAGGTGGCAAAAGAACCATTCCAGCATTGTGAGAAATAGCACATGGTTAGTGAGCAGTTAAAAGTTGTGTTATTAGAAGTACCAGTTAGCAGAAACATAAAAGGATTAAATACACAAGCTGATATGGGAGGAAAGGCAATATTTCTGGTACAGTTAAGGTCAGCAGAACGAGTTGTCCTACTCTGGGTCTGATCTGCAGCATAATTTCATCGGCAAAGTGCAAAGGTTCCTACTGTTAAGGCAAAGAAAGGCTGTAGATTGGTATATCTTTATCTAGAAATGAAAAATAGCCAGTTATCGAAAGGGTTTTTCACGAGTTGGGCAATCAAGAACAGTATGATTTGAAAAATTATCGGTAGAATTAACAGACCTGTAGAAGAAATGGTGGGAAATGGGGGGAAAGGAAAAAAAAATATGTTAGTTATAAGTAAAAGATATGGCCAGGCTCTAACAATAGCCCATAGGTCCCGGGTTTGCCTTTCCGTCTGAGTTTTTGTTATTGAGGGAAGGTTCAGGCTCATCACTGCAAGGAGGAGCAGCATCACTTGCATGTAGTACAACTCTGATCAGCCTTTCTGGAATCCAGACTGGAGTCTGTTGATCCTGTGGGAAGATACAGACAGACCCTCGGACCCAACGAAGGACTGGGTCCGGTCCTTTCCAACAACCTGTCAGGATGTCTTTCCATTTTACCCATACTTGAGGAGTATCATGGGGATTATAATGCTGATCAGCTGCAGAGTGGACGTCCCTATCCAAGGTTAAAAAATTTAGAATAAAGAGAACTAAATTAAGTTTATCTTTAGGAGACTTGTAGAATGCTCCTATTCCCCCTTTTTGTTTATTTAAACAATTTTTTAAGGTAAGATGTGTTCTTTCTACAATGCCTTGTCCCTGAGGATTATAGGGGATGCCAGTGACTGATTGGATGTTAAATGTTTGTAGAAACAACCAAAAGCTTTTGGAAGTATAGGCAGGGCCATTATCTGTTTTAATAACTTTAGGTATGCCCCAGCCAGCAAATGCTTGTAGGCAGTGTTGAATGACATCTTTTACCTTTTCTCCAGAATGAGCGGAAGCCATAATGATTCCTGAAGCAGTGTCTACTGACACATGTACATACTTGACAGTACCAAATTCAGGAATATGGGTTACATCCATTTGCCAAATATGATTAGGTAGCAGTCCCCTGGGGTTAACTCCAAAGGATTGTACTGGGATTAAAGGAGCACAATGTTGACAATTTTTTACTATTTGTCGAGCCATACATTTAGAAATAGGAAATTTTCTACTCAAGGTAGTGGAATTTACATGGAATTTTTCATGAAAGAGTTTTGCTTGTTCCTCTATAGAAAAAAAAAATTGATTTGGTGCCCATATCTACCAAGTCATTAGCATTGGCCAAAGGTCCTGGTAAATTAGAATGAGCTCTAATATGTCCTACATAGAATGGATGTTTACGCTGTAGAATAAGGTTTTGTAACGTGATAAAATAAAAAGCTACAGTGGACGTGGAAGAAATAAGGGGTACTGTTTCAAGAACATGTAAAGCATTGACAACATATAAGCTATCAGATAGGAGGTTGAATGGCTGATTATCTGCTAATTTAAAGGCTAATATTACCGCTGCGAGTTCAGTAACTTGTGCGGAGTTGGGTGGAACTATTATGGTGTGAAGTTGTTTACTGATAAGTACTGCGCCCACTCCATTTTTGGAGCCATCAGTAAAAATGGTTACACAGTTTTTAAGAGGCTGGGCACTGGTTAGTTTTGGGAAAATTATGGGAGTATTTTTACAGAATTGAATCCAGGGATGTTGGGGATAATGGTTATCGAACTGAGCTGAGGTGGAACAATATAATACTGACCAATCATCATCATTATTAATTAGCCATTTAATTTGCTGAGTGGAATAAGGAGTTATAATAATAGACGGATGGATTCCAAAAACAGTAATGCAAGATTCTATTCCCTTGAATATTACCTGAGCAATAGCTTGGGGATATGATTGTAATGTTTTAGCTGGAGAGCTAGGAAGATTTATACTTTGTAGAGGTCCTCCTTGCCAAACTATGCCAAAAGGGGCATGTTTCTCTGAGATTATGATTAAATTTAATGGTTGAGAAGGATCACAATGATCAACGTAACACTGCTGAAGTCTATTCTCTACTAGCTGTAAGAATATCCGTGCTTCGGGAGTAAGTTTCCTAGAAGAATTCAAGTCAGGATCACCTTTTAATATATCGAATAAAGGTTTTAATTCCCCCGTGGATAATTTTAAATAGGATCTGATCCAGTTAATATCACCTAAGAGTTTCTGAAAATCATTCAAGGTATTCAATTGATCTGTCCTAATGGTCAACCTTAATGGTCTGACTGTAGTAGCAATGAGTTTTGTACCCAGATATTCTTGGATCTCTTCCAATTGTAATTTTTCAGGGGCTATCACTAATCCTCTATCCAAAAACCAAGGGGAAACCTTTTCTACAGTATCGAGAAATGCTCTAGCTGTTTTTGCCTTTAACGGTGTCCCATGGTTTTTTAATAGCTCCCTGAGGGGCTGTTGCATCCTGAATTTAGACGTTTCAGACCCCATTGTTACTAATTTGAATAGCTTCAGTTATAGCAGTTACGATAACAAACAGTGGCCAAGCTGCCAGGAGCAACGAGATTACTAAAAGGAAAACTATCTGTCAAATATGTATTAAAGTTTGTAGCCGCTTTTCACGTGCTAGCTGTACCTTAATTGGACCGCATTCCACGTGTCCCTACTTTTACCTTAATTGGACCGCATTCCGCGTGTCCCTGGACCGCCTTCCGCGTGTCCTTATTTTCCTTTAACCGGACCACATTCCGCGTGTCCCGATAGTCGCTATACCGTGAACGTCGAGGCTGCCTCTCCTTTACCTGTTTACTTTTGACCTTTTTATAACCCGTTTAACTTATTAAATTTTTTTTAGATATCTTACCTTGTTTTCTTTATAAAATTTTCATCTTCCCGGGTTTCAGCACCAGTTATCGCGTTCCCTCTGCCCGCAGAGAGAGACACGACAAACGTCTGAAGCTTTGGAAGTTTATTGTGCACAGTCTTCCTTTCTTTCCCTCTTTTCTATCCCCTTCTCTCTTTTCTTTCTCTCGCTCTCTTTCCCTCTGCTTAACTCTCGCCTGCTCTGGTCGCTCCGCTTCTCCCGCTCAGCTCACGCCTGCTTCGGCCACTCCGCTTCTCCCATTCGGCTCTCGCCCTCACTCGCACTCTTCTTCCTCGCTTCTACTCCCCCCTCCCAGGAAGTTACCAAGCTTATATACACTTCAACCAATCAAGGGAGAGTACACGAGGTAAATGGCGAACAGCTGTAGGTATAGAATAGGCACACGAGAAAGGCATGCACTAATCACATTGTTAACTAGCTAATACTGTATAGCCAACCGCTTTTGGCTCAGTGCCAGGCGCCATCTTGACCGTGCCCAAGGCTGGGAGTTCCGGGTACCCCGACACTTTATCCCTTCTGACTAACTTTGGCTTGAAGTCCACTTTATCTGATATAAGGATGGAAACCCCTGCTTTTTTACTGAGTCCATGTGCATGGTCCATTTTTCCCCATCATTTCACCTTTAGTCTGTGGATGTCTTTTTCTATGAGATGAGTCTCTTGCAGGCAGCATATTATTGGGTCTTTCTTTTAATCCATTCTGCCAGCCTATGTCTTTTGATTGATGAGTTTATGCCATTAAGTTCAGGGTTATTATTGAGATATGATTTGTATTCCCAGTCATTTGGCTTATTTTTGGTTTTTAAGTTGACTTGGTTTCTTCTCCTTTGGGTGGTTTTTCTCTAAGGTATTTCCTCCCTTTTCTGAACTATATTATTGTTTTTCATTTCCTCCTCATGGAATATTTTGTTGAGAACATTTTGTAATACAGTCTTTCTATTTGTAAATTCTTTTAACTTTTGTTTATCATGGAAGGATTTTATTTCATCTTCAAATCTGAAGATTAGATTTGCTAGGCATAGGATTCTTGGTTGGCAACCATGTTTTTTCAGAGCTTGAAATGCATTGTTCCAGACCCTTCTAGGTTTTAGAGTCTAGGTTGAGAATTTGGCTGCTATTCGTATCGGTCTCCCCATATATGAATTCTGATTCTTTTCTCTCGTGGCCTTCAAAATCTTATCTTTATTTTGAATGTTGGGCATTTTCATTATAATGTGCCTTGCTGTGAATCTATTGTGATTTTTTGCTTTTGGTGTTCCCTAAGCCTCTTGTATTTGATTTTCCATTTCATTCTTCAGGTTTGGGAAAGTTTCTGATATTTCATTGAATAGGTGTTTCATTCCTATGGTTTGTATCTCTGTGCCTTCCTCAATTCCAATAATTCTTAAATTTGATCTTTTCATGATGTCCCATAGTTTTTGGAGATTCTGTTCATGATTTCTTACCATCTTCTTCTCTGTTTGGGGAACTTTACTTTCAAGATTAAATATTTTGTCTTCATTGTCTGAGGTTCTGTCTTCCAAGTGGTCTAGTCTTTTGGTGATGGTTTCCATTGAGTTTTTCATTTGGTTTATTGTTTCATTTATTTCAAGGATTTCCATTTTTTTTTTTTTGAGAATCTCTATCTCTTTGTTGAAATGATCTTTTGCTTCCTGCAGTTGCTCTTTCAGCTTACTGGTGTTATCATTCATTGCCTGCATTTGCTCTCTTATCTCATTCATTGCTTTGTGAATCTTCTTAATCATGTATAATCTGAAGTCCTTTTCTGACATTTCTTCTAACATACTGTCATTGAATTCTATTAATATAGAATCTAAATTTGTTTGGATCATTTTCTTCCCTTGTTTTTTCATGTTGTTCATGTATCTTTTCCTCTAGCAGTGCAGATCTGGGGTATTGCAGATTTCCCCCTATAGGTTTATAATGGCCCTATAGGTTTCCAAAACCCTTTCTTAAAGGGGAGATCTATATTAGCAGTGCCCAATTCAGACACTATGCAATCCTAGACCAAATAGACAACAACAAAATTGTCATAATAAACAGAATGAGTTCAAATATTATCTTCATTAAAACAAAATATTTGAAATAAGGTCTGCAGTTTCCAATGAAGGTCAAACAGGATGCAGAGGGATGTAGAATGTGGCTGTTACTGGGATAAGAAAATATACAGAAATTCTAGATAATAGAATGTTTGAGTGTATAATCAAAAGAAATTGGATGTTAGCATGCAAAAAAGGGAGAAAGAGACTCTGAGAGAGCAGGTAAAAAAAAGGAAAAGTGAGCAAGAAAAGTAAAGAAAAAAATTAATTTTTTTCAATAAGGAGAAAAAAGAGAATCTACAGTATAACAGTCATATAGTAATGAAACCTCCCAGAGTTCAGTAGCCTGATGCATGAGAGATACGTGACAATGAGCTTCAAGTCTCCAGCAGGCTTCTCAGGATGGGTTTTGCCCCACCTAAAGATCGGAATTAAGGCTTCCAGGATTATCCACGATGACTGCTCTTGCTTCGAAATGTGTTGGCAAATGGGGAGCTGCAGCTCAGGGTGTGGCCGTGGTCAGCAGGAGGTCCTGAAGGTGAGATGTGGTTGGTCAGGCAGGGGTCCTGGAGGTCGGGTGTGTTTGGTGTGGTTGTGTGATCCTGGAGGCCGGTTGCAATCAGTTGGTCTGATGTCCCAGAGATAGGGCACAGTCAGTTGGTCTAGGAGTCTTGGTGGCAGGGAGAATTCAGTTGATGTGAGGTTCCCAGAGGCAGGGAGTGATTGATTTGGCTGAGGGATCCTGGAGTTGGGGCTCAGTCAGTCTGGTCAGGGGTCCTACGGGCCCTGGCTGTTGTCTCAAAATGACGGCCACCACGTGTAATCAAAACTGCAGGTACTGTAACAGTAAACTTCCAGGCAATAGCAGTCAGCAGGTGCTCCACTGGCAGTTGGTGATCAGTTTGCTGGCTGTTGTCGTATGTTTGGAAGGTGAACCTCATGTGTTGGGTGATGGATAGGTGTAAGGCAGGCGATGGACAGGTGAGAGGCAGACAAATGGCAGATGATAGGAGCCTGACAGTGAGCAATCTGCACTCTAAAATTGCATCATTATGCTGGTAGCCTGCAGGTGATCACAGCAGACAAATGGGTTAAACAGCAGGTGATCGATAAGTAGCAACAACTGCCTTACCAAGAAACAGATATCCTCTGCTTGAAACTGGAGTTATGGAGCAACAAGGAACGTGGCCTCCCTCTAGTCCACCATCCTGGATCCCCTTCTTGACTTTTTATTGCCATGTTGTGATGGTGCCCAGGACATCAGACATGCTAGAGAAGTGCATTATCACTGAAGTACGTCCTCAACTCTAGTACATTATATTTGTCAGTATATTTTATAATTTTTGTGCTCTTATTTCTCTCTTTTCATGTCTTTATTCTGGATTCACTTCCTTTTGAGCATAAGAATGTACCAGTAATAAATGGTTTTTGTAGTTTATCTGAAAACATCTGTTACTCTGTTCTGTCTTTACTGCTTAGGAATATAGTACAGGTGGGAATAGAAACCCAGAAAAGGTTCTTTTTCTCCTTCTTGGGACAGCATCTCTTTATGTTCCCCAGGTTGACCTTGAACTCCTCAGCTCAAGTAATCATTCTACCTCAGCTTCCCAAGTAGTTGGGATTTCAGGCACAAGAAAGACAATTAAGAAACATTTGTTTTTTGTGTATCCCCCATTTAATAATTAGACCTATTGTGTGGTTATTTGAAAAAATGTTCATCCTCTTCCAGAATGAATTTTGCTTGTTTTGTTCTCTCTTGTATCTTCAATCCTAGAACAATACCAGATACACAGTTTCTAATTAAATATTATCATACAAAATCATTATCAATGGTTCAATGAACTTAGGATGGTTTTGGTATATGTTTGCTTCACTTTCATCTTCTGCCATTATTTCCTAATTCAGTAAACTGCACTCTACTGCATATTTAGTTCTGAAATTTAACCAAAAAAATAATTCATATTTCTAGATTATTTCCAAAACCAAAAAAAAATGTCTTTGTGAACATTGTCATTTATGATGGACTTGCGATATCAATACTGACAAACAACAGGGGAAGGCCTTGACGAGATAGCTCTGTGCACAAGTCACCTTATAAGAGAAACTACCACACAGACAGCTCACCACTTATATAAAACCGCTGGCCTGATATGCTGTCTTGCAAGCCCAATTCTATCAAACATTTAGCTCTTCCTCTAAGATTAGATTTAGTTATTTTGGCTTTAATAATTAATGGTTAATAATTGTAGCCATTCAACAATCAGAGTTCACTATGTCTCAAATAACTCCAAAAGTGCCAATAATTTTGTTTATAAAACACTTACAGTCTCTGTGCATTTTTCCAACTAAACCCCAAATATTCCTTTGCTCCTTGGGTATATCAGAAGCCATCTGCAAATTCTACCACCCTGTCAGGTGTTAGAATTGCAAACTGCTCTTATTGAGGACTATTCCATTTCCTTTAAGACATACTCTCCTTTAAATCTAGCCACCCTCTTACCCTTGTCTTCCAACATACATGCTTCAGCAACCCATAGCTGGATTGAGACCCTGGAGGAGTTACTCCCCTGCCCCTCCAATGACCAGGAATGGACTCTACACAATCCTACTTTCATATGATTCACTGATGGAAGCTCTTTTCTCCAAGAAGGGATCCAACGAGCTGGATATGCCTTGTCTCTCTTGAAAGTGTGGTAGAGTCAGGACCACTGCCTAACAAAAGCACCAACCAACAGGCAGAACTAATTACCCTCACCCACACATTCACCCTTGCAAAGGGAAAATCCCTCACAATCTACACCAACTCCAAATATGCTTTTCACATTCTCAAAATCCACAGTCTAGGGGTGTTTCCTGAGGGAAAGAATTATCCACCTTTACTTGAGGAGGAAACAGGATGTAGCTGATCCCTGAGCACAAAATCATATTAGTGATCAATGGAGGACAGGGCAAGAGGAGAGGCATGAGTATGTGGCTATGAGAATATACTCAGGTTGTTAGTAAGAAAGGAAATTTTGGGGATCATTCCCCATTGCATTCCCAGCCATTACATTCACAATGAACTGACACCTTCATTTTTATATATGTGTGTATATATATATATATATATATATATATATATATTTTTTAACTTCTCCTTCTGGCATATTATTTAGAAAATTCTAACCATCAGGGTACTGTTCAAAATGCAGAAGTCATTGCTGGTTCTGAATCTTGCCTATCATTTCAGGAAGGGTTGAGGAGGAGAAGCTGTTTCTCCTGGGAAAAGCCAGTTTCCTTCAATGAGGGAATGCCTCATCAACATAGTCAGACAATGTCAGGAAATATAACAGGCAAAGGCAAGTGGTGTGGCTCTCAGGGTCTGGGTTCCCAGGAGCCCTATTTATTTCCTGGCAGAAAGGAAACATTCCACATACACATTCAATCTTCCTCTCGGTATGTTTGCAGTTTTTACTCTCAAGGTTTCTTCAAGTGAAAGAAGGACTGAAATTCATATCCCTGATCTCTCAATGATTCGTTGGCATTCAGTTACAATCAGGAAAATATTGCTCTTTGTTTCCAGTGCTCCTGTGACATGAGAGCAAAGTGGGAGTATCATCTATCCAGGTGGAAGGTGCAGGCCTCCGGTAGATAGGTTGTGAATGGCTCTGGGATTCCAGGCTTCACTTGGAGAACAGTTGGTTTCTCTCCCCAGAAGGTTTTATCAAGTCTTCAACAACATGGTGTTTGAGGAGTGGATCCCGTGTTCTGATACCCATAGTGCAGATTCCACCTGAATTCACAGAGGAAAGGCCTGACAACAGAATGGCATCACTGTTCCCATGGCAACAAGAGAAGAGTTTGCTCTTAGCCACTTCAGACTAAGAGTGAAAAGAAGCACCAGCTCAGTTGTGATGCTCAGAGGAAAGAAGAAGTGAGTGAGTGCCAGAAACTGAGGTTTTCCAAAATGTGATTCTAACTGCTTCGACCAGGAGAAAACAGCCTCCTTGTCTGTGGATACCTACAGGAGCAGGTAGGACAAGAAACTCTCTGAAGCCTGACAGCTCACACTAAACTTAATATCCACAAGGTGATGCTGCACTCGTTTGGCCTCTCTGGGCATCATGACAGCAGACAATTATCCCCCACCAATTCCAGTGGGCCTGGTTGGCTGCAGCTGTGCTTGGGGACACCTGAATCACCAAGTTAAGCACTGGAATCCAGAGCTATTTCCTTCTGAACACAATCCTCCAGGAATGGGCACACTCAGAATATCCTACTCAAGAAAATAGCCAAGGACCCTAGCCACCACACCAAATCATACCTGGTGAGAACTCCTGGCAGCTGAGAATGCAGTGAGGATGGTGTGTTAAGCATTTTTGATTTGAGACACTTCACACCCAATCTTCTGGGTTGCTCTTTTTCCTAGAAAGTTCATCAAGTTGACAGCTGGAACCTGGGAAGTGGGTCTTCTAGGTGAAGTTGGATGCATCTTCTGAAGGCTTCTATGGAGTCATGGGAGTCATTCACTCAGGATGTTTGGAGGAGCACAGGATGGTGCTGACATGCCAGGAGAGATATTCTCTGCTTCCTACATCTGCAAGGACACACCTCCTTGGCTGTGGCCTTACAGTTAAGCAGGACTCAGAAATTTACCTCCTGGCAAATTACAGGTACACCTCAATTCACCTAGAGATGTCCTATCTGTGTTCACACATGAGTTTTTCCCTTCACCAGTCTAGTGACAGCCTGGCACAAGTTCCTGAGTAAATCTCCACCAGTCCTCTTAGCAGCCCCGAGGAGGATGCCAACTACAAGCCAGTTGATGATAAAAGAGCCCTGCTGATGGCATGAGGAACAAAGCATCACATGGCATGACTTCAGATTGGAATATGCACCAGGATGAAAAGGCTATGATGAAAATCTTCCAAGATAAATATTCAAAGAGGGAGAGCAAATACATTTTGTAGGCACTGAATGCAGAAGGCTGTGGGTTCTGAAAGCCTTCTTCAATGAAGAGATAATCTAAAACTTTTCAGCCATCACTGTCTACCCTCAAATTCCATGACATGTCTTCAGGTTCAACATATTCTACAAATACAGGAAGTAGTACTTGCCAGTTCATTCTGTAAGCAACCATCATTACAGACCCTAATTCCCCTTGCAAGGACCTCAAAGCACTTGCAAACTTGTAGCTCTTTCTTGTTGCTCTCAAGGGACAGCTGATTATACATATGCTGATTCATAGATTTGCTGGCACAAGAACCAGCAGAAAAGGCTTTTTTTAAAACACAGAACTTATGCCAATGAACCTCAATTTAAACGAGTTGAATTTGAAATATGCAGAACCAAACACAGCTCTCGAAATAAGGACTACACCACAACATCACAGATGTGAACAGAAACAGCTCTGCTAAAAGGCAAAAGTGAAGACCGAAATGAATATCAAAACAGGAGTGGTTCAAGAATATTAGAATGTGTGATCATACTAAGTTTCTTCTATCACAGAGAGTTGCCAAATCTCAAATGCATTTTATTTCTTGTCTTTCTTCTACCCACCACCAACCTGCAACATACCTAATGTCTCTGGTTTCCTCTTTTTGGTGTGAGTTATTGCAATGAATGGATTTTTCTTCCCTTTCCCTGCAAAGCACACTCCAATAAACCACAGTTCTTTGGTGAACATGAGAACAACATATGCTTTTCCCACTTCTACAGTGCATCTCTTGAGGACATCCATCAAAATTAACAAGAGTCTCTACACGTGCTTTGCTCCTTTTGACACTGGAGCTCCAATGATAGAGGGAGAGTAGGTGGTAAATTCCCCATGTCTCATGAATACTATCAGCACATACTAACAAGAATTCAGGCCCAAATGCTACCATTTTTTCTCAAGTCATAAGCAAGCCAATACAAATAAAACTGACTGAGGAAATCAAAGCCAGGGGTGTCTGTCTTTTGTCTTCCATTGTTGGTTTTCCAGTTGACCTTGTGCTTCACATGCAAAGTGCTCTGGTGTGAAAGTCCCCTTCATTGGCAGTCTGGCAGTGTGTCCAAGAAGCCTCAAAATTTGCAAGGGCCAGTGAGGTGTCATTTTGAATTTTGTGCCACTGGAAGCCGGTGCATGTTACTCATCAGGAGATTTTGTTGGAAAAAGATGGTCATAGCATACTCATGAGTGAGATGTAATGTCTGAACTAATGAGAGTTGAAAGAATTGAAGGAAGACTTACTTTTATGCATTGCAGTTGAGTAGGGATGCAATGCTCTTCTTGAGTGCAGCTCCCTGCTGAAAGGAGTCAATGAAAATTGCTTGCAGGTGAAAGTGGTAGTTGTTGAATAGTGTTGATTCTGTTGAATAGAAGAGGAGAAAAAGAAAAAAAAGGTGAGAAGATAGGAGCTTTGCACACTCAGAAGCATTTTCTTTTCAATTCTTCCACTCCCTTGGTCCTAGGGATTCAAACCCCTGCCTTTCTGCTTCCAAAGCCAGTGCCCTACCGGATGGCCTATATACTCAACACAGGAACAGCTCATTTAAGGTACATGACTTGATCCCAGCAGGTTCTGTGTCTGTGAAGTTCTATACAGAAAAGCATGCCTAGACAAAGCCAATCAAAGAATAAAGAATTCTTAATTCTCCTTTTCACAATAAACTTGCAAATAACCTTTTTTACACTTTAAGACCCACAGACTAGGGGTGTGTTCTGAGGGAAAGAATTATTCCATCCTTACTTAAGGAGGAAACAGGTTGTAGATGATCTGTGAGCACAAAATTCCATCAGTGATCCATGGAGAACAGGGCAGGGTAGAAGCACGAGTATGTGGCTATGAGAATATGCTCAGGTTGTTAGTATGCAAGGAGATTTTGGGGATCATTTGACATTGCCCCCAGCCATTACATTCAAAATGTACCGACACCTTCCTTGTTCTCTCTTTTTTTTTTTTAATTCTCCTTTTGGCATTTTAATTTGGAAAATTCTAACCACCAGGGTACTGTTCAAAATGCACAATCCAGTGTTGGTTCTGGATCTTGCCTATCATCTCAGGTATGGGTGTGATGGAGAAAGGTGTTTCTCCTGGGAAAGGCCTGTTTCCTTAATAAGAGAAGGACTCATCAACATAGCCAGACGATGCCAGGAAATATAAACTGGCAAAAGCTAGTGATGATGGCTCTCGGGGACTGGATTCTCAGGATCCATATTTGCTGGCAGAAAGGAAAAATTCCACATCCAATTTTAATCTTCCTCTCACTATGTTTGTAGTTTTAACTCTCAAGTTTTATTGCAGTGAAAGAAGGGCTGAAATTCACCTCCCTGATCTCTCAATGATTCAGTGGCATTCAGTCACACTCAGCACAATAACTCTATTGGTTTCCAATGTTCATGTGACATGAGAGCAAAGTGGGAGTGCTCCTGTCTCCAGGTGGAAGGTGCAGGCCTTGGGTAAGAAGGTTGTGAATGGCTGAGGGATTCCAGGCTCCACTTGAAGGACAGTTTGCTTCTCTCCACAGAGGGATTTTTCAAGCCTTTAGAAACATGGTGTTTGAGGAGTGGCTTCCATGATCTGGTGCCCGCAGTGCAGATTCCGATTGACTTCACAGAGGAAAGGACTGAAAGCAGGAAGGCATCACTGTTCCCATGGCAACAAGAGAACCTTCCACCTCTAGCACTTCAGAATAAGAGTGAAAAGAAGCACCAGCTCAATTTGGGGCATTTCAAGATGGCGGACTAGAGGATGGCTGCATTTCATGTTGTTCCAGGACTCAGGATTCAAAAGAGGAGATAGTGAGAGACTTGGGACCAACTCAAAGCCGCCAGGTGAGTCTCTCCCATTGGGGAGGTGTCCCGATGGGGCGGTAGTCCCAGAACACAGGGAACTTTGTGAAGTAGAGTTGCCCGGCGAGACACCCCTCCCCGCACTGGAGCAGTGAACTCGGACAACTGGAAGCATCATAGAGGAGGCCGTTCAGCACAGCACTTGGACTCGGAGCAACCACTGGGGCTCCGGGCCGCTGCCTAGTGGAGGAGCTGCATGGCAAGCTGTTTGGACTCAGAGTGATTGCTTCTGAACACCGGGGTCTGCCCAGAGGAGGAGAAGGAGCGCGGCGGGTCACCTGGATTTGGAGTGACTGCACCAGAGCTACAGGCGGTTGCCAGAGGAGGAGCTGTGCAGTGATCTGTTTGGACTCAGAGCGACCACTTCTGAACACCAGGGGGCTGCCCAGAGGAAGAGGAGGAGCATGGTGGGTCACTTGGACTATGAGTGACTGCATCAGAGCTCTGGGTGGCTGCTCAGAGGAGGAGGTGAGTGGTGAGTTTGGACTCAAAGCAACTTCTCCTGAACACCGGGGGCCTGCCCATTGGAGGAGCATGGTGGGTTGCTTGGTCTCAGAGTGACTGCTCCTAAACACCCAGGGGGCTACCTGAAAGAGGAGGAGGAACGGGGTGGGTCACTTGGACTCAGAGTGACCACCTAGGTCTGTGGGTGGTTGGCAGGAGGAGGAGATGCGAAGTGAGTTGCTTGGAATACTAATGACTGTGTCAAAACACCGGGTGGCTATCTGGAGGAAGAGGTGAGTGGCAGGTTGCTGGGAATTGGAGCGACTGTATGGGGCTCCAGGTGGCTGCTCAGAGGAGGGGCCGCATAGCCAGGTGATTAGGTGCAGAGTAGGGTCCCAGGAACTAGGCTGCTTCTTGGTGGAAGAGCCCCACATAGACACTCTTAGGGCGGAGTAAAGTTTCCAGGACTGAGGGCAGATTCTCTGAGTAGAGCAGCCTAAGGAATCTCGTCTGTGAAGGGTGAGGATCCCAGGCCCAAGAGGTAGGTCTGGGACCCTGGGAACGTTGCAGAGGAAGACAGCCCAGCCCAGGTGGTAGTTGTAGATTGAGGGGAACCTCTAGGAGGGGAATTGACCAGCGAGACCTCCCCACCGGGTGAGTCTTCCCTGCCGGGTAGGGTTTTCCAACAAGGATGGTAAAACCAGAGACACATGCCCAAACAGGCCTTGCCTCAGTCTGCAGCCTAGTTCCCCTTTGGATGACCATTGGTCAACAAGTGGAGGCACCTCTGCCCACTATCATGGAATATACCCCACCTCAATGTCACGACCACTAGAGAGGCAGCCTCCTTGTGGAGCACCGCATTATCAACTTCCTCCAAGACTTCAGGCTACTGAAGGATAATAGGGGATATACTAGAAATCTTCAGGAACATTATAAGTCAAAAGAGGAAATCTGCAATATCTTAGTGGTCCACTGATACCTGAACAATATGAGAAAACAAGGGAAGAAAATGCCCCAAACAAATCTTGATGTTATATCAATAAAATCCAACGACAGCATGGCAGAAGAAATGAAAGAAAGGGAGTTCAGAATGTACATAATTAAAATGATCAGGGAAGCAAACGATGAGATGAAAGAGCAAATGCAGGCATTGAATGATGAGAGGAAAGAGCAAATGCAGGCATTGAATGATCACACCAATCAACAGTTAAAAGAGCAAATACAGAAAGCAAAAGACCATTTCAATGAAGAGTTAGAGATATTGAAAAAAAAAAACAAACAGAAATCCTTGAAATGAAGGAAACAATAAACCAAATTAAGAACCCCATAGAAAGCATAACCAATAGGATAGAACACCTGGAAGACAACCTCAGATATTGAAGACAAAATATTTAACCTTGAAAACAAAGTTGAACCAACAGAGAAGATGGTAAAAAATCATGAACAGAATCTCCAAGAACTATGGAATATCATGAAAAGGCCAAATTTGAGAATTATTGGGATTGAGGAAGGCTTAGAGAAACAAACCAAAGGAATGAACAATCTATTCAATGAAATAATATCAGAAAATTTCCCAAATCTGAAGAATGAAATGGAAAATCAAGTTCAAGAGGCTTATAGGACTCCAAATACACAAAATTACAACAGACCCACAACAAGGCGCATTATAATGAAAATACCTAACATACAAAATAAAGACAGAATTTTAAAGGATGTGAGAGAAAAGAACAAAATTACGTTCAGGGGGAAACCAATACAGATTTCAGCAGATTTTCCAATCCAGACCCTAGAAGCTAGAAGGGTCTGGAACTACATTTTTCAAGCCCTGAAAGAAAATGGATGCCAACCAAGAATCTTATAACCAGCAAAACTTACCTTCAAATTTGAAGATGAAATAAAATCATTCCATGATAAACAAAAGCTAATAGAATTTACAAAACGAGAGCCAGCATTACAGAACATTCTCAGCAAAATATTCCATGAGGAAGAGATGAAAAAAAAAGAAGCAAATCAGCAAAGGGAGGAATTATCCTACAGGAATTGTCAAATAAAGGAGGAACCAAGTCGTGTCAAATACACAAATAAATAAATAAATAAATAAATAAATACATAAAATAAATGAACCAAATGATTGGGAATACAAATCATAACTCAATAATAAGCCTGAATGTTAATGGCCTGAATTCATCAACCAAAACACATAGACTGGCAGAATGGATAAAAAGAAAGATCCGACAATATGTTGCCTGCAAGAGACTCACCTCATAGAAAGAGATACCCATTGACTAAAGGTGAAAGGATGGGGAAAAACATATCATGCACATGGACTCAGCAAAAAAGCTGAGTATCCAACCTCATTTCTGATAATGTGGACTTCAAGCCAAAGTTAGTCGGAAGGGATAAACAAGGACATTTCATAATGTTTAAGGGAAGCATAAATCAGCAAGATATAACAATCATAAACATCTATGCCCCAAACAGTGGCTCATCGATGTATGTCAAAGAAATCCTTCTCAATCTCAGAAACCAAATAGACCATAACACAAAAATACTAGGTGATTTTAACACGCCACTCTCACCACTGGACAGATCTTCCAAACAAAAACTGAACAAAGAAACTATAGATCTCAGTAACACAATCAATAATTTAGACTTAACAGATATTTATACAATATAGCATCCAAACAAGAGCGAATACACTTTCTTCTCAGCAGCACATGGATCCTTCTCTAAAATAGACCATATATTATGCCACAAAGCTAATGTTAGCAAATACAAGAAGATAGAAACACTACCTTGTATTCTATCAGATCATATTGGATTGAAGTTAGAAATAAATGAAAGAGTAAAAAACAGAAACTACTCCAACACCTGGAGATTAAACAATATGCTATTATATGATGAATGGATAACAGAAGACATTAGGGACGAAATTAAAAAATTCTTAGAGGTAAATAAGAACAAAGAAACATCATATCAAAATCTCTGGGACAGTATGAACGCAGTACCTAGAGGAAAGTTTATTTCATGGAGCGCACTTAATAAAATAAGTAAAACTCAACAAATAAACGAGCTAACACTACAGCTCAAAGCCCTACAAAAAGAAGAACAGACAACACCAAGAGTAGTAGAAGACAGGAAATAGTTAAACTCAGAGTTGAAATCAACGAAATTGAAACAAAAGAAACAATACAAAAATTTGACAAAAAAAATAGTTGGTTCATTGAAAAAATAAACAAATTGATAAACCTTTAGCCACATTAACAAAGAGAAGATGAGAGAAAACCCAAATCACTAAAATTTGGAATGAACAAGGAAATATCAAAACGGACACAATTGAAATACAAAACATAATTAGAAGCTATTTTGAAAATCTATACTCCAACAAAATAGAAAATTTCAAAGACATCAACAGGTTTCTAGAGACATATGAATTGCCTAAACTGAACGAGGAGGACATACACAATTTAAATAGTCCAATTTCAAGTAATGAAATAGATGAAGTCTTCAAAAGCCTACCAACAAAGAAAAGTCCAGGACCAGATGGGTTTTAGCCGAGTTCTACAAAACCTTTAAAGAAGAGCTCATTCCAATACTTCTCAAAGTATTCCATAAAATAGAAGAGGAGGGAACCCTCCCAAACTCGTTCTATGAAGCCAATATCACCCTGATACCTAAACCAGACAGAGGCACATCGAGGAAAGAAAATTTTAGTCCAATATCCTTAATGTACATTGACGAAAAAATTCTAAACAAAATTTTAGCAAATCGCATACAAAAACATATTAAAAAGTTAGCGCACCATGATCAAGTGGGTTTCATTCCAGGGATGCAAGATTGGTTCCACTTCAGGAAATCAATAAAAGTAATTCACCATATCAATAGACTTAAAGTCAAGAATCACATGATTATTTCAATAGATACAGAAAAAGCATTTGATAAAATACAGCACCCCTTCATGCTCAAAACACTAGATAAAATAGGGATAGTGGGAACATTCCTTAACATTGTAAAGGTCATCTATGTTAAGCCCATGGCTAATATCATTCTTAATGGTGAAAAACTGAAAGAATTCCCCCTAAAAACTGGAACAAGGCAGGGATGCCCTCTTTCACCACTTCTATTCAATATCATCCTTGAAAATCTAGCCAGAGCAATTAGAAAGTCCAAAGAAATTAAAGGGATATGAATAGGAAAAGAAGAACTCAAACTATCTCTGTTTGCTGATGATGTGATTATATACTTAGAGGAAACAGGTAATTCCACCAGAAAACTTTTAGAACTCATAAGTGAATTCAGAAAAGTAGTGGGAAATAAGATCAATGCTCATAAATCTAATGCATTTTTATACATAAGTGATGAATCTTCAGAAAGAGAAATTAGGAAAACTACCCCATTCACATTACCCTCGAAAAAAATAAAATACTTGGGAATCAATCTCACAAAAGAGGTGAAAGACCTCTTCAATGACAACTACAGAACACTAAAGAAAGAAATTAAAGAAAACCTTAGAAGATGGAAAGATCTCCCATTTCCTTGGATAGGCAGAATTAATATTTTCAAAACGGCCTTACTACCAAAAGTGCTATACAGATTCAATGCAATTCCAATTAAAGTCCCAATGACGTACATTACAGAAATAGAGCAAGCAATTATGAAATTCATCTGGAAGAATAAGAAACCCAGAATAGCTAAAGCAATCCTTAGCAGAAAGAGTGAAGCAGGGGGTATCACAATACCAAATCTTCAACTCTACTACATTAGCAATAGTAACAAAAATGGCATGGTATTGGTACCAAAATAGAAAGGTAGATCAATGGTACAGAATAGAGGACACAGACACAAACCCAAATAAATACAATTTTCTCATACTGGACAAAGGGGCCAAAAATATGCAATGGAGAAAAGATAGCCTCTTCAACAAATGGTGCTGGGAGAATTGGAAATCCATATGCAACAGAATGAAACTAAAACCCTATCTCTCACCATGCACAAAACTAAACTCACAATGGATTAAGGACCTTGGAATCAGACCAGAGACCTTGCATCTTTTTTTTTTTTGGGGGGGGGGTGCTGGGAATTGAACCCAGGGCCTTGTGCTTACAAGGGAAGCACTCTATCAACTGAGTTGAGACCTTTCATCTTATAGAAGAAAAAGTAGGTCCAGATCTTCAACATGTCGGCTTAGGATAAGAGTTGCTCAACAGGACTCCCATAGCACAAGAAATAAATGCAAGAATCAATAACTGGGATAGTTTCAAACTAAAAAGCTTTCTCTCAGCAAAGGAAACTGTCAGCAATGCAAAGAAAGAGCCTACAGAGTGGGAGAAAATCTTTGCCAATCATACTTCAGATAGAGCACTAATCTCCAGAATCTATAGAGAACTCAAAAAACTCTACACCAAGGATGCAAATAATCCAATCAACAAATGGGCTAAGGAAATGAATAGACACTTCACAGAAGAATATCTACAAGCAATCAGCAAACATATGGAAAAATGTTCAAAATCTCTAGTAATAAGAGAATTGCAAATCAAATCCACCCTAAGATCCCATCTCACCCAATTAGAATGGCAATTATCAAGAATACAAGCAACAACAGGTGTTGGCGAGGATGTGGGAATAAAGGTGCACTCATACATTGCTGGTGGGGCTGCAAATTAGTGCAGTCACTCTGGAAAACAGTGTGGAGATTCCTTAGAAAACTTGGAATGGAACCACCGTTTGACCCAGCTATTCCACTACTTGGCCTATACCCAAAGGACTTAAAATCAGCATAATACAGAGATACAGCCACATCAATGTTCATAGCTTCTCAATTCACAATAGCCAGATTGTGGAACCAACCTAGATGTCCTTCAATTGATGAGTGGATAAAGAAACTGTGGTATATATATATATATATATACAATGGAATATTACTCAACTATAAAGAAAAATAAAATTATGGCATTTGCAGGCAAATGAATGAAATTGAAGAATATCATGCTAAGTGAGATAAGCCAATCTCAAAAAACCAAAGGACGAATGATATCGCTGATAGGTGGATGATGACACATAATGGGTGTGGGAGGGGTTAGTGTTAGGGTTAGAGTTAGGGTTAGGGAGGGGGGCAAGAATGGAGAAAGGAAGGACTGTATAGATGGAAAAGAGAGGTGGATGGAATGGGGGGAAGTGAAAAAATAACAGAATGAATCAAACTCCATTACCCTATGTAAATTTATGATTACACAAATGGTATGCCTTTACTCCATGTATAAACAGAGAAACAACATTTATCCCGTTTGTTTACCATAAAATCAAAAAAAGAAGCACCAGTTCAGTTGTGATGGTCAGAGGAAAGAACAGTGAGCGCCAGGGAACTGAGGTTTTCCAAAATTTGATTCTAACCTCTTCTGCCAGGAGAGCACATCCCTGAGGTCCATAAATATCTCCAGGACCAGGTAGAACAAGGAACTCCTCTGAAGCCTGACAGCTCACATTAATTTCAGGTCCGCTAGATGTTGCGGCACTCATTTGTCCTCACTGGGTATCATGACAGTAGGCAATAATCTCCCACCAATTCCAGTGGGCCTGGTTGACTGCAGGTTTGCCTAGGGATACATGGATTGCCAAGCTGAGCACTGTCTCCAGCGCTACTTCCTTCTGAACCCAATCCTCCAGAAGTGTGCACATTCAAAATATCCTAGTCAGAAAAATAGCCTAGGGCCCTAGCAACCACTCCACATCATGGCTGGTGAGAACTCCTGGCAGTTTACCATGCAGTAAGCATGGTGTGTTAAGCATTTTTGAATTGGGACACTTCACACCCAATCTTGCTGGTTGCTCCTTTTTTCTTAGAAAGTTCAACCAGGTGATAGCTGGAACCTGTGAAGTGGGTCTTATAAGTGAAGTTGGATGCATCTTCTGAAGGCTTCTATGCAATCATGGGAGGCATTCACTCAGGATGCTTGACAGAGGATACAATGGTGGTGACATGCCAGGAGAGATATTCTGTGCTCACTACACCTGCAAGGTCCACCTCCTTGGCTATGGCCTTACAACTAAGCAGCACTCAGAAATTTACCTCCTGGCACATTCCTGAGGCACCTCAATTCACCTTGAGATGCACAAATGTCTGTCTTATCTGTGTTCACTCATGAGTTCTTTCTCTTGACCAGCCTAGTGCCAGCCTGGCACAAGTTCCTGTGCAGAATTCCCACCAGTCCTCTTAGCAGCCATGAAGAGAATACCAACTACAAGCTAGTGGATGATATAAGAGCCTGCTGATGGCATGGGGAACACAGCATCACATGGCATAACTCCAGATTAGAACATGCACTGTGCTGAAAGAGCTATGATGAAAAGCTTCCAAGATGAATATTTAAAGAGGGAGAGCAAATACATTTTGTTAGCACTGAATGCAGAAGGCTGTGGGTTCTGAAGGCCTGCTTTCATGAACAGACATTTTAAAACTTTTCAGCCATCACCATCTACCCTAAAATTCCATGACATGTCTTCAGGTTCAACAAACTCTACAAATACAGGAAGTAGTACTTTCCTTGTTTATTCTGTAAGCAAACATCATTACAGACCCTAACTCCCCTTGCAAGGACCTCAAAGCCCTTGAAAACTCGCAACTCTGTTTTGTTGCTCTCAAGGGACAGCTGACTATACATATGCTGATTCATAATTTTTCTAGCACAAGAATCAGCAATAAAGGCTTTCTTTAGAACACAGCACTTATGCCAATGAACCTCAATTTAAACGAGTTGAATTTGGAATATGCAGCGCCAAACCCAGCTCTCAAAATAGAGACTGCAACACAATATCACAAATGTAAACAGAAACAGCTCTGCTAAAAGGCAAAAGTGAAGACCAAAACTGATTATCACACATGAGTGGTTCAAGAATATCCGGAAGTAGGATCAGAATGACTGAGCAGGTTTCTTCTACCACAGGTATTTGCAAATTGTCAAATGCTTTCATTTCTGGACTTTCTTTTACCCACCACCAACCTGCAACATACCTAATGTCTCTGGTTTCCTCTTTTTGGTGTGAGTTATTGCAATAAATGGATTTTTCTTCCCTTTCCCTGCAGAGCACACTCCAAAAAACCACAGCCCCATGGTAAACATGAGAAAACATATGATTTTCCCACTTCTACAGTGCATCTCTTGAGGACATCCATCAAAATTAGCAAGAGTCTCTACATGTGCACTGTTCCTCTTGACACTGGAGTTCTCATGATAGGGGGAGAGTAGGTGATAAATTCCTCCTGTCTCATGAATGCTATCAGCACAAACTAACGAGGATTCAGACCCAAATCCTACCATTTTTTCTCAAGTCATGAGTAAGCCAATACAAAATAAAACTGATAGGATATCAGGGCCAGGCAGAGATGTCTTTTGTCTTCCCTTGTTGGTTTTCCAGTTGACCTTGTGGTTTACATGCAAAGTGCTCTGGTGTGGAAGTCTGTTTCATTGGCAGTCTGGCAGTGTGTCCAAGAATCCTCAAAATTGGCAAGGGTCAGTGAGGTGTCATTTTGAATTTTGTTCCACTGCAAGCTGGTGCACATTGCCTATCAGGAGAATTTGCTGGGAAAAGGTGTCATAGCATACTCATGAGTGAGATGTAATGTCTGAACTAATGAGAGTTGAAAGAATTGAAGAAAGAAGTACTCTTCAACAATGGAGGTGACTTGGGATGCACTGCTCCCTTTGAGTGCAGCTCACTGCTGAAAGGAGTCAATGGAAATTGCTTGCAAGTGAAATTGGTAGTTGTTGAAGTGTTGATTCCATTGAATAGAAGAGAAGAAAAAGAAAAAGTTTGAGAGGATAGGAGGTTTGCACACTCAGAAGTGTATTCTCTTCAATTCTTACACTACCTTGGTGCTACAGATTTGAACCCCTGATTGTCTGCTTCCAAGCCAGTGCACTATCAGATGAGTTATATCATCAACACAAGAATGTCTCCTTTAATGTACATGACTTGATCCCCTCAGATTCTGTTTCTGTGAAGTTCTATGCAGAAAAGCATGTGTAGAAAAAGCCAATCAAAAACTAAGGAATTCTTAATTCTCCTTTTCACAACAATCTTGTAAATACCTTTTTCTGCATCTCAAGACCCACAGTCTAGGTGTGTGTTCTGAGGGAAAGAATTATCTGGTCTTTACTTAAGGAGAAAACTGTAGCTGATCCCTGAGCACAAATTTATATCAGTGATCCATGGAGGCCAGGGCACAAGGAGAGGCAGGACCATGTGGGTATTAGAATATTCTCAGATTGTTAGTAGAAAGGAGATTTTGTGGATCATCATTTTGCATCCCCAGTCATTCCATTCACAATGTACTGACACTTTACTTGTTCTTTTTTTTTTTTTTTTTTTTTACTTCTCCTTTTGGCATTTTACTTTGGAAAATTCTAACACGGAGGTACTGGGAAAAATGCACAAGGCAGTGCTGGTTCTGGATCTTGAATATCAACTCAGTTAGTTGTTAGGTAGAGGAAGTTGTTTCTCCTGAGAAAGACCAGTTTCCTTCAATGAGGGAATGCCTCAACAACTTAGCCAAATGATGTCAGAAAATATAAACTGGCAAAGGCAAGTGGTGATGGCTCTCCAGTTCTGGGTTCCCAGGACCCATATTTGCTGGCAGAAAGGAAACACTCCACATCTAATTTCAATCTTCCTCTCGGTATGTTGGTAGTTTTTACTCTCAAGATTTCTTACAGTGAAAGAAGGGCTGAAATTCATATCCTGATCTCTCAATGATTCAGTGGCATTCAATTACACTCAAGACAATGCCTTTCTTGGTTTCCAGTGCTCGTGAGACATGAGAGCAAAGTGGAAGTGCTCCTCTCTGCACGTGAAAGGTGCAGGCCTAGAGTAGATAGGTTGTGAATGGCTCAGGGATTCTAGGCTCCACTTGGAGAATAGTTGGTTTCTCTTCCCAGAGGGTTTTTTCTAGCCTTGAGCCACATGGTGTTTGAGGAGTGGCTCCTGTGACCTGGCACCTGTAGCACTGATTCTGCCTGAGGTCACAAAGGAAAGGCCTGACAGCACAATGGCATCACTGTGCCCATGGCAACCAGAGAATCTTCTGCTCCTAGCCACTTCAGAATAAGCATGAAAACAAGCACCAGTTCAGTTGTGATGGTCTGAGGAAAGAAGAAGCAAGTGAGTGCCAGGGAACTGAGGTTTTTCAAAATGTGATTCTAACTGCTTTGGCCAGGAGAGGACAGCCCCTTGGTCCGTGGATCCCTCTAGGACCAGGTAAGACAAGGAACTCCTCTGAAGTCTCACAGCTCACACTAAACTTCAGGTCCACTAGGTGTCGCTGCACTTGTATGGCCTCACTGGGCAAAATGACAGCAGGCAATTATCCTCCACCAGTTCCAGTGGGCTTGGTTGGCTGCAGGTGTGCTTGGGGACACATGAATCACCAAGCTGAGCACAGCTCAAGCACTATTTACTTCTGAACCCAATCCTCCAAGACTGGGCACACTTGGAATATACTAGTCAGGAAAATAGCCTTGGACCCTAGCCATCACATGCCTGGTGTGATCTTGTGTCAGTTGAGCATGCAGTAAGCATGGTGTGTTCAGTGATCTTTGAATTGGGACACTTCACACCCAATTTTTTGGGTTGCTCTTTTGTTCTCAGAAAGTTCAGCCAGGTGACAGTTAGATCCTGGGAAGTGGGTCTTCTACGAGAAGGTGAATGCATCTTCTGAAGGCTTATATGGAGTCATGGGAGTCATTCACTCAGGATGTTTGACAGAGGATAGGATGGTGCTGATATGCCAGGAGAGATATTCTGTGCTCACTACACCTGCAAGGTCACACTTCCTTGTTCGTGACTTTACAACTAAGCAGCACTCAGAAATTTACCTCCTGGCAAATTCCGGGACCACCTCAATTCACCTCGAGATGCAGAAAAGTCTGTTCTATCAGTGTTCTTACATGAGTTTTTTCCTTGACCAGCCTAGTGACAGCCTGGCAGAAGGCCCTATGGAAAATTCCCACTAGTCCTATTAGCAGCCCTGAGGAGGATGCTGACTACAAGCCAGTGGATGATATAAGAGCCTGCTGATGGCATGGGGAACACAGCATCACATGGCATAAATTCAGATAGAAACATGCACCATGCTGAAAGGGCTATGATGAAAATTTTCCAAGATGAATAATCAAAGAGGGAGAGCAAGGACAATTTGTTTGCACTGAATGCAGAAGGCTGTGGGTACTGAAAGACTACTTCAAAGAACAGATATTCTAAACCTTTTCTGCCCTCATTTTCTACCCTTAAATTCCAGGACATGTCTTCGGGTTCAACATACTCTACAAATACAGGAAGTTGTACTTGCCAGTTCATTCTGTAAGCAACCATTATTACAGACCCTAACTCCAGTTGCAATGACCTCAAATCGCTTGCAAACTTGCAGCTCCTTCTTGTTGCTCTCAAGGGAGAGCCGATTATACATATGCTGATTCATAGTTTTTCTGGAACAAGAACCAGCAGTAAAGGCTGTCTTTAAAACACAGCACTTATGCTCATGAACCTCAATTTAAATGAGTTGAATTTGGAATATGTAGCACAGAACCCAGCTCTTAATATAAAGACTGCACCACAACATCACAAAAGGAAACTGAAACAGCTGTACTAAAAGGCAATAGTGAAGACAAAAGCTGAATATCAAAACAGGAATGGTTCAAGAATATCTGAATGTGGGATTGGAGAGACTGAGCAGGGATCTTGTACCACAGGCATTTGCAAACTGTCAAATGCTTTTTATTTCTTGACTTGCTTTTATGCACCACCAACTGGCAGCATGCCTAATGTCTCTGGTGTCCTCCTTTTGGTGTGAGTTCTTGCAATGAATGGATTTTTTTCTTCTCTTTCCCTGCAAAGAACACTCCAGTAAACCACAGTTTCGTGGTGAACATGAGAACAACATATGCTTTTCCCATTTCTACAGTGCCTATCTTAAGGACATTCATCAAAATTAACAAGAGTCAGCAGCTGGGAGATAGCTCAGTTGGTGAAGTGCTTGCCTGTAGGGGTTTCCGGGACCCCCAGCCTTAGGCATGGTCAAGATGGCGCCTGACGCTGAGCCAAAAGCGGCCAGCTATACAGTAAACAACCAGTGAATTCCAATGATTGGCTAGTTAACGATGTGACTAGAGCATGCCCCCCTCGTGTACCCATCCTGTGCCTGCAGCTGTCCACGTTTATCTCGTGTACTCTCCCCTGATTGATTGAAGTGTATATAAGCCTGGTGGGTGGGAGAGCGAGGGGGAATGGAACGGAAGAAGCGGAAGAAGCGGCGGTGGTGGCGGTGGCAGCGGCAGCGGCAGCAGCAGCGGCTGGAGCTGAGCTGGAAGCAGGGAGTACGCGGGAGTGGAAGAAGCTGGGAGAAGGGAAGCTGGGAGTGTGCAGAAGCTAGGGGTAAGAGAAGTGTAGGAGAGGAACTGTGCACAATAAACTTCCAAAGCTTCAGACATTTGTCGTGTCTCTCTCTGCGGCCAGAGGGGACGCGATAACTGGTGCCGAAACCCGGGAAGATGAAGGCCTTATAAAAGAAAACAAGGTAAGATATTTGAAAGAAATTTTTTTTTTGTATACAAGTTAAACCGGTTATAAAAAAAAAAAAAGGGGGTGTCAGGATGCGCCATTGGCGGTCCTGGGGACACGCGGAGTGCGGTCCGGTTGAAAGGTATCAGGAGTCCTGACGCGTAGAACGCGGGTTGAAAGGTATTGGGGTCCTGACGCGTGGAACGCGGTCTAATTAAAGTGAAAGTAGAAACACGCTTGGAGCGGTCCAATTAGGTAGTACGTGAAAAGCCGCTATAAAATTTTAATGTGCACTTGATAGTTTTCCTTTCAGTAATTTTGTTGCTCCTGGCAGCTAGGCCACTGTTTGTTATTGTAATTACCATAACTAAAGCTATTCAAATTAGTAACAATGGGGTCTGAAACGTCTAAATTCAGAATGCAGCAACCCCTTAGGGAGTTATTGAAAAATCATGGGACGCCATTGAAGGAAAAAACAGCTAAAGTATTTCTTGATACTGTGGAAAGGATTTCCCCTTGGTTTTTGGATGAGGGCCTTTTGAATACCCTACAGTGGGAACTGCTGGGGAAAGACCTTCGTATAGCGGATAGGCAAAATCCTTTGCCAGTAGGCACTATGGCTATTTGGTCTCTTATTAAATCCTGTCTGCAAGATAAAAACAAAAAACCTTCACTCATTGAACCTTTAGCTGAGGGAAGATAGGTTTTGGAAGAAATAAAAGAGGAACGTTCATATCTTTCTCAAAATTCAGAAAAAGGAACTAACTCAGATGAGGAATTATCGGAAGGGGAATTATCGGGAGAGGAATTGGAAAAAAGAGTACAAAGATTAAGACTAGATAAAAAGCCCCCTCTAGTGTCCGTGTTGCCTAGTGCACCTCCCATAAATAGGGAACTCCCTCATGAAGCATCCGGCTTCGGGTTACGCTCAGAATGGAGTCATCTTGGATCTGTAGCGTATCCTGTTTTTGAGGATGCTCAAAATCAAAGATTCCACCAACCCTTAGACTTTAAAATAGTGAAACAGTTAAAAGAAGCAGTTAGCACATATGGTCCTCAGTCAGCTTTTACTATAGCCTTGGTAGATACTTTGACATCATTAAACTTAGTGCCTCAGGACTGGACTAATCTTGCTAGGGCCGCTCTGTCTGGGGGACAGTACCTTATGTGGAAAACATCATGGCAAGAAATATCTGCGGACACCGCCCGCCGAAATGCAGCAGCGGGGAATCCCCAAATCGATAGGGACATGCTTATGGGTGTAGGACCTTATGAAACCCTTCAGGCACAGCTTAATTATCATCCAGCAGTCTATGCGCAAATTGCCGTGGCTGCAACCAAGGCCTGGAAAACATTACAAGGAGCAGGAGATTTGCAGGGCCAGTTGTCAAAGGTAACTCAAGGGAATAATGAGCCCTATGCGGATTTTGTCGATAGGCTAATTCAGACAGCGTCACGCATCTTTGGAGATGCAGAGCAAGCCATGCCCCTAGTGAAACAGTTGGCTTACGAACAAGCTAACAGGTGGTGTAGGGAGGCCATAAGACCATGGAGAAACAAAGACTTGTCCGCCTACTTAAAAGTGTGTAGAGATGTAAATGATACTTCGGAGCAGAGCAGTGCCTTTGTAGCAGCCATAGACAGACAAACCACCTTGCTGTCTGCTGCACTTGCACAAGCCCAGGGGAGGTTCCCTTCAAGAACTAATAAAGAGTCTTTAGGATCATGTTTTGTGTGTGGACAGAAGGGACATCTAAAAGCCACTTGTCCAAATAAAAGGCCACCTTTTGCCCGGGGTGGGAACATCTATACAAAGAATAATCTGGGAACCGGACCTGGGCTATGTCCAAGATGCAGAAGAGGAAGTCATCGGAATAGTGCCTGTCAGCCTATTAGAGATAGGGAGGATAATTTCCTAGGGTCGAATCCTGAACTTCAAAAAAACGGGAGACAGGGCCCTCCCCGGGGCCCGCAACAAATATACGGGGTAATTCAACAAGTTCCCCGACGGTGGTATCCTCCCACAGAGAAGGGGAGCGCAGAACCACCTCAGGAAGTGCCGGATTGGACATCTGTGCCACCTCCAGACTCATACTAACCCCAGATATGGGGGTGCAGATGATTGATACTGATTGGCATGAAAAAATCCCACAGAATAGTGTAGGACTATTACTAGGTAGAGGTTCCTCAACACTAAAAGGACTTATAGTACACCCAGGGGTTATTGATCCTGATTTCACTGGACAAATAAAAGCCTTGGTCTCTTCACCAAAAGGAATTACGGTCATCTCTCCAGGGGATCGCATTGCACAAATGCTTATATTGCCCAGTCGACATTCCTTGTGGCCCAGTGAAAATACAAATAAAAGACAAGGAGGTTTTGGATCAACAGGAACCACTTTAATAAACCTTACTATGGATATGGAACAGAGGCCCCTCCTAAAATTAAAAGTGGGAAATATGGAATTTACAGGTTTATTAGATACGGGAGCAGACAAAAGTATTATCAGTGCAATGGTCTGGCCAAAGCACTGGCCATTGATCACAGCAGCTCAGAGCTTGAGAGGCTTAGGAGTAGCAGAGAGCCCCAATCAAAGTGTTTCCTCATTATCGTGGAAAGATACAGAGGGACACACAGGAATATTTCAGCCATATGTCTGTAATGTTCCTATTAGCCTATGGGGACGAGACGTCCTGCAGCAAATGGATATGAAACTCACCACTGACCAGATTTACCAAGGGACTCCTGTAAGAAATATGTTACAAAATATGAATTATGATGATAAAAAAGGATTAGGAAGACATAGCCAAGGATCTACCCAACCACTGCCTTTACTTCCACCAAAAAATGATTCTCATGGATTGGGTTTTTCCTAGGGGCCACTGATAAACCATCAATCCCTATAATATGGAAAGATGATAAGCCTCGCTGGATTCCACAGTGGCCCCTAACAAAAGAAAAGCTAGAGGCAGCTCATAAGTTAGTACAAGAGCAGGTACAAGCAGGTCATTTACAACATTCTACCTCTCCTTGGAATACTCCAATATTCTTAACAAAGAAAAAATCAGGAAAATGGAGGTTATTACATGATTTAAGAGCCATAAACGAACAAATGTACCCTATGGGACCCGTCCAATGTGGACTCCCTCTTGTTACTGCACTACCAAAAAATTGGCCTACTATTATTCTGGATTTAAAAGATTGCTTTTTCTCTATACCCTTACACAAAAATGATTGTTGGAGATTTGCCTTTACTTTGCCCTCTCTTAATCACACTCAGCCTGACCAGAGATTCGAATGGACTGTGTTGCCTCAAGGTATGGCTAACAGTCCTACTATATGTCAAATATACGTAGATAAAGCGTTAACAACTACTAGACAAAAGTTTAAGAGATTGTTGATTTATCACTATATGGACGACATACTTATTTGCCATCCAGAAAAAGAAGTTTTGTTAGAAGCATTACAATTTATAACTCAAGCATTAGAAAAAAGAGGACTAACGATAGCCCCTGAAAAATTACAATTAGAGGAGATCCAAGAATATCTGGGTACAAGGCTCACTGCTACTACAGTCAGACCAATAAGGTTGACCATCAGGACAGATCAATTGAATACCTTGAACGATTTTCAGAAACTCTTAGGTGACATTAACTGGATCAGATCCTATTTAAAATTATCCACAGGGGAATTAAAACCTTTATTCGATATATTAAAAGGTAATCCTGACTTGAATTCCCCTAGGAAACTTACTCCCGAAGCACGGATATCCTTACAGCTAGTAGAGAATAGACTTCAGCAGTGTTACGTTGATCGTTGTGATCCTACTCAACCATTAAGTTTAATCATAATCTCAGAGAAGCATACCCCTTTTTGCATAGTTTGGCAAGGAGGACCTCTGCAAAGTATAAATCTCCCTAGCTCTCCGGCTAAAACATTGCAATCATATCCCCAAGCTATTGCTCAGGTAATATTCAAGGGAATAGAATCTTGCATTACTGTTTTTGGAATCCATCCGTCTATTATTATAACTCCTTATTCCACTCAGCAAATTAAATGGCTAATTAATAATGAGGATGATTGGTCAGTATTATATTGTTCCACTTCAGCTCAGTTCGATAACCATTATCCCCAACATCCCTGGATTCAATTCTGTAAAAATACTCCCATAGTTTTTCCAAAAGTGACTAGTGTCCAGCCTCTTAAAGACTGTGTAACCATTTTTACTGATGGCTCCAAAAATGGAGTAGGTGCAGTACTTATCGGTAAACAACTTCACACCATAATAGTTCCACCCAACTCCGCACAGGTTACTGAACTTGCAGCTGTAATATTAGCCTTTAAATTAGCAGATAATCAGCCATTCAATCTTCTATCTGATAGCTTATATATCGTTAACGCTTTGCAGGTTCTTGAAACGGTACCCCATATTTCTTCCATGTCCACGGTAGCTTCTTACTTTACTACGCTACAAAACCTTATCCTACAGCGTAAACATCTATTCTATGTAGGACATATTAGAGCTCATTCTAATTTACCAGGACCTTTGGCCAATGCTAATGACTTGGTAGATATGGCCACCAAATCAATTTTTGTTTTTTCCATAGAGGAACAAGCAAAACTCTTTCATGAAAAATTTCATGTAAATTCCACTACTTTGAGCAGAAAATTTCCTATATCTAAATGTATGGCTCGACAAATAGTAAAAAATTGTCAACATTGTGCTCCTTTAATCCCAGTACAATCCTTTGGAGTTAACCCTAGGGGACTGCTGCCTGGTCATATTTGGCAGATGGATGTAACCCATATTTCTGAATTTGGTACTGTTAAGTATGTACATGTGTCAGTAGACACTGCTTCAGGGGTCATTATGGCTTCCGCTCATTCTGGAGAAAAGGTGAAAGATGTCATTCAACACTGCCTACAAGCATTTGCTGGCTGGGGCATACCTAAAGTTATTAAAACAGATAATGGTCCTGCTTATACTTCCAAAAGCTTCCGGTTGTTTTTACAAACATTTAACATCCAATCAGTCACTGGCATCCCCTATAATCCTCAGGGACAGGGCATTGTGGAAAGAGCACATCTTACTTTAAAAAATTGTTTAAATAAACAAAAAGGGGGAATAGGAGCCTCCTACAAGTCTCCTAAAGATAAACTTAATTTAGTTCTTTTCATTCTAAATTTCTTAACTCTGGATAGGGACGGCCATTCTGCAGCTGATCGACATTATAATCCTCATAATACTCCTCAAGTATGGGCAAAATTGAAAGATATCCTGACAGGTTGTTGGAAAGGACCGGATCCAGTCCTTCGTTGGGTCCGAGGGTCTGTTTGTATTTTCCCACAGGATCAACAGACTCCAGTCTGGATTCCAGAAAGGCTAATCAGAGTTTTACAGCATGCAAATGATGCTGCTCCTCCTCACAATGGCGAGTCTGAGCCTTCCTCCAATAACAAAAACTCAGACGGAAAGGCAAACCCGGAACCTATGGGCCATTGTTAGCCTGGCCATATTTTTCATTTCTGACTAACATATTTTTTATCCTTCCTTTTCTTGCTTTTCACCAATTTCTCTACAAGTCTGTCAATTCTACTGATGATTTTTCAGGTCGTGCTGTTTTTGGTGACAAGGATATTTCTAGCCTTTCTTTGCTTTAACAGGAGGAATTTCTGCACTTTGCCGTTGGAATCATACTACAAATCAGACCCAGAGTAGAGCAACTCGTTCTGCTGACCCTAGCTGTGATATTGCTTTTCCTCCTACATCAGCTTGTGTATTTCCTCCCTTTTATGTTTCTACCAACTAACATTTCTAATAATACCTCTTAACTGTTCACTAACTGTGTGCTATCTCTCACAATACTGGAACGGTTCTTTTGTCATCCGTGCAATTTGCACATTTCTATCTTCCTACCAGTCCTAGTTTCTGTTGCAGATATAGAATTGCCAGTGCTATTATCAAGAAGCAGGAGAGGCTTTGACATTGCAACAGCTGTGATCATTGCCACCACAGTCCTTGCAGTAGCAGCATTGACACAACCATAACGACGATCATTTGGCCGAGAATGCAGCTGCAGCCTTACAGACCATAGAGACTCTATCAGAGAATGGACTCATTATAAGAACAAGTGGATACCTTGCAAGAACTTTTGGGACTGGGATGCGTTTATTCCCTGAGAGCTGCTTTGTGTTACCCGTATTGTAACTCCATTGGGATGTATATTGTTTCTGTATTTAATATGGCTATATGGTTCTTCTTCTGTTTATAGATTTGTCAAACAGCGGGCAAGCTTAGGAGCTATAGTGGTACTCCTCTGCCTTGGCCTTCTTCTCTTCATTCATTTTGGCATGCATCTGCAAGCTAGCCAATAGAGAGATCAAATTATTTTTCATCAGGCCATGACCACCCTAAAGGCCGACAGCCCCCCATTAGTATGGCTCTTGATGCTGGATCGGTAGTCAAAGATGGGTAATGAAGGAGGTGGCTGTGTACCGACCTAAGACAGGAGCTGCAGCATGCTCTGCAGGCTCTGATGACGGGTAAGGACATATGCTGACCACTCAGCCTAAGACAGACACGGTCCCGAGCCTTAGTTTAATATTAAAGAAGGGGGATCTGTGGGGGTTTCCGGGACCCCCAGCCTTAGGCATGGTCAAGATGGCGCCTGACGCTGAGCCAAAAGCGGCCAGCTATACAGTAAACAACCAGCGAATTCCAATGATTGGCTAGTTAACGATGTGACTAGAGCATGCCCCCCTCGTGTACCCATCCTGTGCCTGCAGCTGTCCGTGTTTATCTTGTGTACTCTCCCCTGATTGATTGAAGTGTATATAAGCCTGGTGGGTGGGAGAGCGAGGGGGAATGGAACGGAAGAAGCGGAAGAAGTGGCGGCGGCGGCAGCGGCAGCGGCAGCGGCAGCGGCAGCGGCTGGAGCTGAGCTGGAAGCAGGGAGTACGCGGGAGTGGAAGAAGCTGGGAGAAGGGAAGCTGGGAGTGCGCAGAAGGTAGGGGTAAGAGAAGCGTAGGAGAGGAACTGTGCACAATAAACTTCCAAAGCTTCAGACATTTGTCGTGTCTCTCTCTGCGGCCAGAGGGGACGCGATACTTGCCTTGCAATCACAGAACCATTGGTTGATTCCCAGTAGCACACACACAAAAAAATATTAACAAGATTCTGTACATGTGCTCTGTTCCTTTTGACACTGGAGTTCCAATGATAGTGGGAGAATAGGTGGTAAATTCCCCCTTTCTCCTGAATGCTATCAGCACATACTAACAAGGATTCAGGACCAAATCTTTCCATTTTTCTCAAGTCATAAGCAAGCCAATACAAAATAAAATTGATTAGGAAATCAGGACCAGCGGCGGCTGTCTTTTGTCTTCCCTTGTTTGTTTTCCAGTTGACCTTGTTCACATGCAAAGTGCTCTGGTGTGGAAGTCCCCTTCATTGGCAGTCTGGCAGTGTGTCCAAGAAGCCTTGAAATTAGCAAGGGCCAGTGAGGTGTCATTTTGAATTTTGTGCCACTGCAAACCGGTGCATGATACCCATCAGGAGATTTTGTTGTAAAGAGATGGTCATAGCATACTCACGAGTGAGATGTAATGTCTGAACTAATGAGAGTTGAAAGATATGAAGAAAGACATACTTTTATGCATTGCAGTTGAGTAGGTATGCAATGCTCTTTTTGAGTGCAGCTCCCTGCTGAAAGGAGTAAATGGAAATTGCTTGCAGATGAAACTGGTATTTGTTGAATAGTGTTGATTCTCTTGAATAAGAGAGGAGAAAAAGAAAAAGTTTGAGAGGATAGACTATTTGCACCCTCAGAAGTGTTTTCTCTTAATATTACTCCACTCTCTTCAAGCTAAGGATTTTCACCCCACTCTTTCTGCTTCCCTTTGGAAGCCCAAACTGAATGGACTGTATCGTCAACACAGGAACAGCTCTTTAAGGTACATGACTTGATACCCTCAGGTTCTGTGTCTGTGAAATTCTATGCAGAAAAGCATACCTAAAGCCAATCAAAGACTAAGTAATTCTTAATTCTCCTTTTCACAACAATCTTTCAAATAAACTTTTTTGCATCTCAAGACCCACAGTATAGGGGTGTGTCCTGAGGGAAAGAATTATTCAATCTTTACTTAAGGAGGAAACCAGTTGTAGCTGATCCATGAGCACAAAATTATATCAGTGATCCATGGAGACCAGGACACAAGGAGAGGCATGAATATATGGCTATGAGAATATGCTCAGATTGTTGGTAGAAAGGAGATTTCGTGGATCATTCACCATTGCATCCCCAGCCATTACATTCACAATGTACTGATATTTTACTTGGTTTTTTTTTACTTCTCCTTTTAGCATTTTACTTTGGAAAATTCTAAACAGTGGGTACTGGGCAAAATGCACAAGCCAGAGGTAGTTATTGATCTTGCCAATTATCTCAGGTATGGGTGAAGTAGAGGAGGTGTTTCTACTGGGAAAGACCAGTTTCCTTCAATGAGGGAATGCCTCATCAACTTAGCCAAATGATGTCAGAAAATATAAACTGGCAAAGGCAAGTGGTGATGGCTCTCCAGTTCTGGGTTCCCAGGACCCATATTTGCTGGCAGAAAGGAAACACTCCACATCTAATTTCAATCTTCCTCTCGGTATGTTGGTAGTTTTTACTCTCAAGATTTCTTACAGTGAAAGAAGGGCTGAAATTCATATCCTGATCTCTCAATGATTCAGTGGCATTCAATTACACTCAAGACAATGCCTTTCTTGGTTTCCAGTGCTCATGAGACATGAGAGCAAAGTGGAAGTGCTCCTCTCTGCACGTGAAAGGTGCAGGCCTAGAGTAGATAGGTTGTGAATGGCTCAGGGATTCTAGGCTCCACTTGGAGAATAGTTGGTTTCTCTTCCCAGAGGGTTTTTTCTAGCCTTGAGCCACATGGTGTTTGAGGAGTGGCTCCCATGACCTGGCACCTGTAGCACTGATTCTGCCTGAGGTCACAAAGGAAAGGCCTGACAGCACAATGGCATCACTGTGCCCATGGCAACCAGAGAATCTTCTGCTCCTAGCCACTTCAGAATAAGCGTGAAAACAAGCACCAGTTCAGTTGTGATGGTCTGAGGAAAGAAGAAGCAAGTGAGTGACAGGGAACTGAGGTTTTTCAAAATGTGATTCTAACCTCTTTGGCCAGGAGAGCACAGTTCCTTGGTCAGTGGATCCCTCCAGGATCAGGTAGTACAAGGAACTCCTTTGAAGCCTCACAGCTCACACTAAACTTCAGGTCCACTAGGTGTCGCTGCACTTGTTTGGCCTTACTGGGCAAAATGACAGCAGGCAATTATTCCCCATCAGTTCCACTGGGCCTGGTTGGCTGCAGGTGTGTTTGTGGACACATGAATCACCAAACTGAACACTGGCTCCAGTACTATTTACTTCTGAACCCAATTCTCCAGGACTGGGCACACTTGGAATGTCCTAGTCAGGAAAATTACCTAGGGCCCTAGCCATCAGACTGAATCATGCCTGGTGTGATCTCGTGTCAGTTGAGCATGCAGTAAGCATGGTGTGTTCAGTGATCTTTGAATTAGGACACTTCACATCCAATCTTTTTTGTTGCTCTGTCACCGCCCATGGCAATTTGTCACCGCCTGCAGCAACACTTTGCGTGGGTATAGAGGATAGAGGAACTGAGTTTGCTTGCTTTAAGAGGAGAGAGAGAGAGAGAGGCTTTGCTTAAGAGAGAGGGACTACACTTTCAGAAATCTTATCTTCTTAGTTTTGCTGCTTCTTCTTAAAGGTGCATCCTGCATCCTGTGAACTAAGGGCCCATCTACCTAAGGTGCTTTAGGGATGTGTCCCACGTACTGCAATCTGTGATCTGCAACCTAAAGATGTGTTCTCAGTTCTCTGCTCGCTGCTCTGTGATCTGCCTTTCACCACTGCCCCTACTCACTGTTTCTATCTGCTTGCCACTTCTTCTTCTTCCTTTCTGCTAGCTGCTCCTCTTACTGTCGCTTCTTACTCCTTGTCACTTTGCCTACTGCTGCTCCCTTCTCTACCGCCTACTGTTCACTTATATTCCCTCCAAGAGGTGGAGGGCGGAGCCATGCCAGTTGAGATCAGGCGAGGAACCGGCTGCCCAATCACGAGCAGGTGCAAGCAGGAGCACTTGAGAACACCTGTGCATGCGTACCTCCAATGTAATCAAAACAGCTTCTGGCTGGCTGCCAGGTGCCATCTTCGGCGAGTTTGCATGGGATAGCCCCCAACATTGCTCCTTTTTTCCTAGAAAGTTCAACCAGGTGACAGTTGGATCCTGGGAGGTGGGTCTCTAGGTGAAGGTGAATGCATCTTTTGAAGGCATTATATGGAGTCATGGGAGGCATTCAATCAGGATGTCTGACAGAGGGTAGATGGTGCTGACATGACTGGAGAGATTTTCTGTGCTCATAACAGCTGCAAGGCCACACCTCCTTGGCTGTGACCTTACAACTAAGCAGCACTCAGAAATTTTCCTGCTGGGAAATCCAAGGTCACCTAAACTCACCTTGTAATGCAGAAATATCTGTCCTATCTTTGTTCACACATGGGTTCTTTCCCTTGACCAGCCTAGTGCCAGCCTGACACAAGGCCGTGTGAAAAATTCCCACTAGTCCTCTTAGCAGCCCTAGGAGAAAGCCGACTACAAGCCAGTTGATGATATAAGAGTCTGCTGATGGCATGAGAAACACTGCATCCCGTGGCATAACTCCAGATTGGAGCATGCACTGTGCTGAAAGGGCTATGATCAAAAGCTTCCAAGACCAATATTCAAAGAGAGAGAGGAAGGACATTTTGTTTGCACCAAATGCAGAAACCTGTTGGTGCTAAAAGCATACTTCAATGAAAAGATATTCTAAAAGTTTTCAGCCATCATTGTCTACCCCCCAATTCTCCGACATGTCTTCAGGGTCAATATAATCTACAAATACAATTCTGTCCAGGCACTGCCATTCCTCTTGAGGGAAATCAATGGGCACATCCCTGTATCTCAATGGATACTGAAATAAGAATAAGTGTATAAATAGTACATTGATCATGTGATCTTTGAGAACACTTTTAATTTGACACAAATAAAGTCAGGAAAACTGACTCTCACAAATTGAGGTATGTCAATTATTCAATAAGGTACTTTTTAAAGGAAGCAGGTTGCCTAATATATTACTCCAAGTAAAGAAGATGGTCTAAGTAAAAAAAAACAGTGTATATGCTACACTTTTGTGAAATAAAATGTAAAATAAATGTAAACATAAGTATATATATTTGTGGGTTATATTTAAATTTTATAAAACAATTTTTTTATATTTCTCAAAGGAGAAAGTTATAGTGAGTTAGAAGATTGCTTTATAAATTTAATGAGCACAAATATGGATTGGAAGACAAATTCAGAAGTCCTGTCATGGGATTTGGTTTTAGAATATGTATAATGTTTTCTAGTTATACCTATACTAGAGGTCCAAGAAATCCTCTTGAATAGCAATGAGGTAGAACAGTAAAGGAAGTGTATACAAATGAATTTGTATTCTAATATTTTAAGTGGCCAGTGCATCTTGCTACAATTTGCAACAATATAATAAGTAGCACCAAGAATCCTTTTTGATTATTTCAAATATAGATATACATATCACTCAAAGGGTTTTTCATATCTTAATTCATACACCCAAAATAATCTATTGAGAATGGTAATAGTTTTTTCTTTGAAGGAATCTTGTCAAACATCCTATTAATGTTATGCCTGACATTTTTACAAGTCTGCCTGACCTATAATTCATAAAAGGGAACATAAAATTGTGAAATTAAAAATGAATTTTCAGAGCAGTTATTGACAGTTACTATTACTGAGAAGAGTAAAGGAAACAACTTGAGAAACCCATGAAATCAATGTGATCAAATGACACATTTTAGCAAACACATCAAAATGGCAACTATTTATATAATCAAACAGACCTTTCCTGTAATTGTAAATAAATATGTTCAATTGTATAAAATTATAAATCAACAATGTATCAAAGAGAGCACTTATTGTTGTCTTGCTGGTAAGCTTAGATAAACTTACATTTTATGAATTTTTACAGAAAACTTACACAAGGCTTAGAGAGATAGAGTTCATAGATGCACATATATACCTTGTCACATATGTTTAGAGTGTGTATTATTGTTATAAACTAAGCAACAGTTGTTCCTTTAACCAGTTATTGACCCTGAAACTCTCTCCAGGCATTAGTTGGATCAGAAACTGTTATAGCAAGAATTGCTTTGCCCCAGTAATGAATATTCCCTGGAAAAATGGGGTCCCCTGTTATATCTAAAAAGGGGAGAACATTCCTGTCCCCAGTTCCAACAGACCAATTCCAACTGCAAGATTGTACAAAAAAGAATCAGAGAGAAACAACCAGAGAGGAACCCCTAAACCATGGCTCAGAGATAGAAACCTTTAAATTGACCAGGGAAGGTCCTTTCCAAGAGACTAACCATAGAACCAGTGAAGTAGAAGCCATATCTCAAATGGGGCATTAGTATATACAAATAAACAGAAAACCAGAAGGGATTCCAAAGACCAAGGCCAACAAACAGATGAGAACCTAGAACAGATAAGAAGGAAGTACTTATCTCTAGGTTCTTGAGTCTCACTGAATCATGACTCCAACCCAGCTGGAGCCACAGATGTCCCAAGAAGAAGCAATCATATGTTCCCACAAAGAAGAATTAGATGTATGTAATCAAGGGTCTTCGTGTGCATACCAAATGGCAAATGGTGTCACAATTTCTTGTATTCAGTTTCCTTTTTCTCAAAGTAAAGCAACTTATAAAGCAACTCATGCAGTTCAGGGTAAAAAGGCAGGACGTCCCCTAAGCTAAAAGATCTTCAACAGCTCTTGGGACAGTCCTTAAGTCCCACCCTCTATTCATGGAACAACTCTTCTGGTTCAGTCTGAGGCAAACTCACACCATCACCATATTTCTTCAGCAGTCTGCTCTCAACAAACTCACTAGTCATCTTGTATCCTCTTCATGGAATTGGGAGTCACTTGAAGGTGAAGCCTGATCAAGGAAGTTGGAACAAGGTCTGCTCTCAGGTCCCATCGAAGGTGTCAGATTTATTGCCAAAAACACAGTTCTTATTCCAGATGCCAAGCTGTGAAGACACAGTTTTGAGCAAAAGAAATAAGATGATTTATTGCTTTGCTAGCAAGGGAGAAACAGGGGACTGCTGTCCTAAAGTCTGTGATTCTCCCTATCAGCTGGAACAGGAGGCTTTTACAGGGGTGATTCAGAGAAAATGAGTTTAGGGAGGAGAGTTCAGAAATGCAAAGATCAAGGAAGAGAAAATCAGAGAGGAGAAGGTTAGGAAAAAGAAGATCAGGGATAAGGTCAGGGAAAACGTGGGGGAAAAGTTAAAAATATCTAAGTTTCAAAGCTACAAAGATATAGTGAAGGTATCATGTGATGTGTTGCAAGGATAGTAATTAATTATTTTTTGTTAATCCTAAATTATTTCTCTATGGTTATTAACAAAGAAAACATTAACTTCTTTCTAAAACTTTGTTCATTAAACTGCCTGTTTTTTAATTAAAATTTCATTTTTTTAAATAGTGTAACTTTCTAGCATAGTAATTAAAGCCCAACTGTTTTAAATTATTTTTCCAATATAGAATGGAAAAGACTGACAATAAAATCAAAACAATACTCTGGAATTACTGTCACCATTCAGCATGAAATGGAGAAAATATATTATTTTAGCCAATTAGAAAAACACAAATCCTCTGTATTGTACTTACTAATACTCATCTACTTCAATTAAATAAATATGTGGCAGCTGGTCAATTATTTATCCCAATTTAGTTTAGTTCTCTGAACTAATCCTAATGACTGAAAGCAGTTTTCCAAAGAATTTGATGAAGAGCTCATATAATAAAGAACAAAAGACTGCCACTTGCCTCTTATGGCTGAGAACAAATAGCCTTAATACTGAACACTAACTGCTGGGCTCAGATTATTTTAACAAATTAAATGATTCAGGACATCACTCAGTCTTTTGTCAAAGTGTCAGACATAAAAAGACACACGTTTGGTATTTCAGGGGTTGTTTCTGTTTGGTTGCTGCTTATTTTACAAAATTATTATTTCCATTAAGATGGTTTGTGAATATGATTAGATGTTTCTTATGAGATCAGACATGTAGAAATCATTCTGAAAAATTGTGGTCAGAAATTTTGCAAAATAGCAGCATTTAATAATTATTATTTCATCAAATATTTCTGTTTTAAGGGTTTTGGGTTTTCACAAATAATAAATAATAAGTAATAATAACAATTGTACATGACTCATATTTTGAAATATCTAATAAACATAAAATTCTTAAAAACCTATTAGGAACTGATTACCTAAAGTAATATTTATCTCAATGGATAAAGAGTTTGTGACTTCATGAAAATATTCAAGTGATCTAAAAAGTCATCCCACAAGCAGTATGTGGAAAATACATGGTGTAATTTTATTTGAGATGGGTAAGATCAAAATTAAAGTCATCTATAGAAGTAGATGGTGTGCATATGTTCCCCAATGTGTACAAAAATAGCAATTTTCCTGTAGAAAAAATGTATGTAATAGAATTTTAGCAAAACATATTAACAAAACAGAAACCTATTTGGACGCTTGCAATATTCAGAGAAACAGACACCTTTAGATAAAGAAAAAATAGTCTCTTATTTTGAAGATTACCGTATTTGCAAAGAGATTAATCCAAAGAAGATGAAGAAAAATGTATTCCTCCCCCAAAACTGAATGTAAGTTATGAGCAAATAGACTTTATGGTCCTATAGAGTTCAGTAATTTGAATATCATAATAAGTCTTGTCTGCTTACTGGCCTCCAGACTGAGCACAGAGTAGGCACCTGAAAAGAAGTAGGAAGATTTAGCTTTTGGAACTCAGTCCTATGTTCACACCTCTTCTCTGCCAAGTCCCAGTATATCATGAACATCCTGAGCCCAAGTTTTCAATATGTAAAATAATTTTCCTTGAGAGAGTGCTAGAAAAATTAAATTCGAATACATCTGCCTTTTTTTAGTATAATACCTAAGTTATAGAACCCATCCAAAGTTTTTAAATAAGTTATTGATGAATATTCTACATTTAAAAAGTAAGGACTTGTCCTATACAAATAGTCTCGCTAGTTAGAGCTTTAATTTTGCCTAATGCAAAACCTTGGATAGAAGATTCTTTTTCTCTTTCCTTTTTGTAACATCTTATTCAATTACAAAGTTGCACTGTAGGTATTTCTTCCATTGAAATGCATTCTGAATGCTTTCTTCAATTGCATTTTAAGAAATTCAGATATGCAGAGTGGCAATTGTCTATAATCCTGAATACTTACAGGCATCTGAGGGGGGAGAATCTCAATTTTGAGACCAGTCAAGGAAACCTCATGGGACTGTCAGCAACTTAACAAGAGCTTGTATCAAAATAAATTGAAAAATAAATAAATAAAAAGACTGGAAATGTAGCAAGGTGATAATATGCACCTGAGTTAAATCCCCGTCCAACAACAACAACAAAAAAACTTTGAATTATTTAGTACACCTTGTATTATAACTTTTACTTAATGAAATTTATTTTCTCATCAAAAGTAAATGTGAGCCAGGTGTGGTGGCACATATCTGAAACCCCAGCTATGAGAACTTTGGGCAAAAGGATCATGAGTTCAAAGGAAGTCTCAGCATGTTGGTAAAGCCCAAAGCAACTCAGCAAGACCCTGTCTCTAAATAAAATAAAATAAGGGCAGGGGATATGGCTCAGTACTTATCCCTGGGTTCAATTCCAAATACCAAAAAAAAAAAAAAAGAAAAGAAAAGATGAAGTTTATGGTTAAAAAAAAAAACCTACATGGTTGAAACATCAAGAAATGCAGAAGAAAAGAATGCAGTAATAGAGGTAGCAAACCCCATATTGCTTTACAGAGTAGGATATGAAGTAAAATGAACCTGTTTTTCAATGTGGACTCAACTAACTACTATATTGGTAATCTAGAAATCACTTAATTTCTCCAAATATCATGTTTTTATATAATGAGGAAATAATAGCTTTGAATAGTTTTAATGTTTAATGTCTTTAAACTAATGCCTAACATACCACGAGATCCTAATAAATGCTAATTTTATTTGTACTAATGCCTTAACACCATTCATAATAATTATAACATTTTGCCAATTTTGAAATTATCCCTACAAGTAAATTATTTATACCATGCTCAATCTTAGTGTGAGGGTATAGATAATAAAATTAAAGAATTAACTATTTTCTAGTGATTAAATTCTAATTGTGCAGAATAAATTTTTAAAACACTCTTACTTGATGTTTGATAAATAACAAGGCTGGGCATTATCTGCATTGGCATTTACATTTATCTGCATGTGGAAAACAAGTGAATGCTCTCAGGAATACCTAAAATATATTCTAAATATGTCTTTATCCAAATTTCTGAAAATATTATGTACCCAGCTATAGATCTTGTTCTCTTACTGGAACAATGACAAAAACCTTGGGTCTATCTGCTTATCTTTTGACCACCTTCCAACTTGAATAAATTTGAGTATCTTGAGTAGATATTATTTTCTAACTTGGGTAAATGTTTTAAAGTATGAATTATGTTATATCACTTTCCAATGACAACTCTGCAAAAACAAAAAAATTCAAGTTTCCTATGATAGTCATTGTGGTTTCAAACTTCAAAGATGGTCCTAAACATTTGTTTCCTGATATTTCCATCCTTCTGTGTATCCTTCCATGGCATACCACAGTTTGTTTGTCTAACAAAGAACACACATCAGAGGTGGTGGTACATTGCTTCAGAAAGATGTTTCACTATAAAGAATGTGACCTACCATATTACAAGAAGAACTGTACAGAGGCTAACATGAAAGTAATTAAAATGCCTAATGAGCAGCCAGTGAGGATATGAGGTGGACAGCACACTTATCCATGAGTTTGATGTACATCCATGAGTCGATCCTTGAATTGACTACAACCACAGCTTGTCTCTTTAGCCAGAAACACCCCATAGACACTCCCAATTCCTGATTCAGAAGAAGTACAGAAGACAGTTAGTTTTAAAATGCTATGTTGAGGGACAATTTGATATACAGTCTTTCCTCCCACTTCCTGAGTGGTAATCTGTTTGCAACCTAGAGTAATTTTCCCCTTGCCTCTCCCTAAATACCCTCTGTCTTTTATTTTACATCCTACCCTATTTTCTCCACAGTGCTAATCAAATACCCTTCATCTATATTTCACATGGTACCTTATTTTTCAGAGTGCTAATTAAACATCTGTAATTTCCCCACACTCATATAAAATATAAAAATCACATGAAAATATAACATCCAAAAGAACAGGGAGCAGATAATCAATTCTTCATTGTTTCTCCTATATTTATTCAGGACCATGGCAAAAAAATGTCAATAAATATGTGTTGGACACTAAACAATTGAACCATTTTTTTGCAAAAATGAAACAAACAGAACTCCAGGTATAAACTACAATGATAGAGGAGAGATATTTTTAGTGAAATCATTGAGTAGAAATGGTATCTTTGCTAGCAGAGATAAAATATTGAATGATAACTGGAAGAGAGTATGGAGTATACTTACTAGATTTTGGTCATAATAATTGAATAATTGTAGAAAAAGAGAAGTAACTTCTCCCTCTGCAGAGCGCTTTTCAGTTTTAACTGCCCACCAATCAGCAGAGTACTATGGGTCAACTTTTGCATTATTATCTTTCGTTGTCTGAACCATACTTCGGAGCCCAGGAAATAACTGACTCCATCCATGTGGCAGGTGACCCCAGTGGTAGACAAAGAATGAAATTTGATTTTCCTGTTCCCAAGTGAGAAGACTGAGTGCGAGTCTTACAGCAGGTTAATTTGTTCTACATAACCATACACAGATAAATCTGGAAAAACAGGCCACAGGATGAATATTTCAGACAACCTCCCAGCTGGGGTTTCTCTGTAGAATTCTGCCCCCACACCCACACACTGTCACACTCTCACAACATCACTAATAACCCAAGGATGCTCCTCCAGGTGTCTATTTTATGGCACCAAGATCTCTTTATAACTAGTGTCCTTTAAGTAATAATGATGAGATTTTGCAGATGCACAGGCATAATTTAAAAATCCTATTTTGACAAAATAATTACTCAATCTTTCTCATTGGACACATTTTATAACTTGTGAAAAATTCTTGACATTTCTGGTATAACACAATTCTAAAATATCAAAATTTTTTGGTAAAGCTAAAACTGCCCCAAGAAATTTTTACCTTGAATGTTTGTTTTTGAGATAAATGTGCTTTCAAAAGTTTCATTTCTTCATTTCTCCAAGGGTTTGTTTTGCTTTCTAGCCAATTAGTTTTAAACAGGTCATGTTAACGTCACTACAAATGGAGTAATTTTTGTATAAATGATAACATGTCAAGTTTCACTTTCCTAATTCTCTCTATGAATATCAGTTCCCTTGAAGAAGACTCCAGCCATGACAGTCAACTAATGCATTTTTTATTGCTTTATGGCAAATCTAAGAGAAGATTGGAGCTATGGAAAGAATTTTATATATTTATCTATTTCAGTGTCATCAGTATTCCTGTTACAGTGTGGTTTCTAAGGGTCACAACACTGTAGCCAGTATATCAGATAGCAAGCATCTCCAGTTTTCCTGTCAAGGGTGATTCTTTATCCCATGTGATAAGATTGGCAGATTGTCAGAGATGAGCTGTTAAGTGCTTCCTGCTTTCTCCTATTTCAGAAGTGTTTAAATGGCATAGATGGGTAACCATCCACCTGGAAAAAAAATTGCTTTTTGAGCACTGAATAAGAACAGACAGAGATGTGTATGCCTGGAATCAGAAACCAAAGCAAAGCAAGTAAGTAAGTATAAGGTATCTCATTTAGTGGATTGCTGAAATTTCTGTTTCAAGGCATCATTTATATAGTTGCAGAAATGTTCCTTGTACTATCTCGAGTACCAGTTCTATAAAGCATGTGAGCACAATGTCTCTGATATTTTCAACAACTCCAAGACCAAACCATGGCTCCTGAGGGAGCACTTATCTTGACCAACAGTTTGTGATGAGCGAAAGTACTTCTCACCCAGATTTGGCATCAGGTCTTGAGAGTTTCTCAGTTGAAGTGAGCTTACATGAGTTAATTGGCAAAATTATCAGTACATGCTCTATTTGACAAAATCCTAGGCCTCAGTGACCTAACACATAATTACATCTCATTTTCCAGAAGTCCAGTATGGTTCTGGCTAACTTTCTCCATAAGAAATGTGGGTTCCCTAGATGGATTCTCAGCCAAGTTCTTCAAGATATTCAAAGTCTTGAATGTTTGAGGAGTATTGGTTTTATTCACCAATACTCCTATTTATTCAATGGAATAAGAACTATCCTTTCAAACACATTCTATGAAGCTAGTATTACCCTGATCCTAAAACCAAACAAAGACAAATCAAGGAAAGAAAACTTCAGACCAATATTCCTGATGAACATACATGCAAAATGTCTTAACTCTGGCAAATTGCATGCAGTCATATTAAAAGGATAGTGCACCATGATCAAAGTGGATTCATCCAATGGATTAAAGGTGGATTCAACATTCAGAAATCAATAAATGAAATTCATCACATCAATAGACTTAAAGGTAATAATCATATGATCATTTCAATAGCTGCAGAAAAAATCATTTCATAAAATCCAACACCCATTCATGCTAAAAATACTAGAAAAAGTTGGGATAGTAGAACATACCTCAATATTGTAAAGACTGTCTGTGCTAATCCCACGGTCAACATCATTCTAAATGGAGAAAAACAAAGAATTCCATGTAAAAACTGGAACAAGTCAGGAATGCCCTCTTTCATTGCTTCAATTCAATATTGTCCTTGAAACTCTAGACAGAGCAATTCTTATCAGGAAGAATAAAGAAGGAGATATCAAAATGCCATACTTTAAACTATGCTACAGAGCAATAATATCAGAAAAGACATGGTTTCATGATCAAAATAGACAGGTATAACAATAGTACAGAATAGAAGACACAAAGACAAACCCACATAAATACAGTTATCTCAAACTACACAAAGGAACCAAAAAACATACAATGGAGAAAATATAGCCTCTTTAACAAAAGGTGCTGTGAAAACTGGAAATCCATATGCAGCAAAATAAAACTAAAATCCTATATCTTATTCTGCACAAAACTCAACTAGAATGGATCAAGAACCTAGGAATTAGACCAGAGACCCTGCACCTAATAGAAGAAAAAGTAGGCCCAAGTCTTAAATCATATAGGTTTAGGACCAACCAAAGAACTCCTTACCAAGGAGGAAGCAGGAGGGATCACAATGCAGACCTACAGTGCAATAGTAACAAAACCAGCATGGTATTGGCACCAAAATAGACAAGTAGACCAATGGTTCAGGATAGAAGACATAGAGACATACCACCATATGTACAGTTATCTCATACTAGACAAAGTTGCCAAAAACTTATAATGGAGAAAAAATAGTGACTGAAACAAGTGTTCCTGGCAAAACTGAAAATCCATATGCAGAGAAATATAATTAAATCCCTATCTCTCATCAGGTACAAAACTCAACTCATAATGAAATAAGGTCCCAGTAACTGAAGGATTGTAATTCTGCTCATCATGAGGAAAAGGGGCATTTTTAAGTGGTAATTCAGGGAAAACGAGATTATGAAGGGAGATAATGAAGAAAATCAGGACAAAAAAGATCAGGCAGGAGAAGTCTAGGAAAAGAAAGATCAGGAAGAAGTTTAGGGAAAAGAAGATCAGGGAGGAGAAGTTTACAGTAAAGAAGATCTGGGAGGAGAGAAGTTTGGGGAAAAGAAGATGGGCAAAAGATCAGAGAAGAGAAGGTTAGGGAAAAGGTCAGGGGAAAAATTTCTGGGAGAACTGGGCATGGTGGCACACACATGTAATCTCAGTGGCTTGGTAGGCTGAGGCAGGAGTATCAAGAGTTCAAAGCCAGCCTCAGCAACTTAGCTAGGCCCAAAGAAACTCAGTGAGAACCAGTGTCCAAATAAAATACAAAAAGGGATGGAGGATGGGAATCTGTGGTTAAATGCCCCTAGATTTATTCCCTGATACAAAAAAGTAAATAAATAAAGTATCAGGGAGGTCAGGGAAGAGATTGGAAAAAAGAAAAAAAATTGTAAGTTTCAAAGTGACACAGGATATAGTCAAAGCATCAGCTGAACCAGTTACATTTCCCCACTGTCAATTTCTAGCTTCCATTTCTATGGAAAGTAGGCAACGACATCTCTAAGCTACTTCCTACTGAAAGGGAGTGAAGTTGTTGAGTGGCCTCCAGGTGGAGTAGACATCACCCCTCCCACAGATGGACAGCACTGTGAACCTACAGCACAGGTGTGCCAGCAACAGGGCACTAGTTGGTGTACAGTGTGCTAGGCACTGAATGTGGGCCCCTCTGTGTGGTTCACAGAGTCAGAGCAAAGTCCTGCTGTATCTAGATTATGGTCAATGTGTCAGCTTCATCATGGTCTTGCTGAGAGGCCATCTACTTTTCTCAGGGAGGTTACCTGCTCCTGGCAGCCTGTGGTTGTCTGACACACCACTGGGCCTGTAGTGAAGGCAAGTGCTTCCTGTCATCAGACTTTATCTCCTCCTCCACTCTTGTTTGCTGCATCTTTTGAACTTGTTATTAATGTGTGTCACAATTTGTTCTGTGTCTGTCACCCTTGCAGCAAGCCTGAGTGCACAGATGGGGCACCCGCGGTCTGCTGGACTTGCTGGACAAGGAATACAAGTTCAAGGTACTCAGTGCTGGAAAGCCAGGTGCAGTAGGGCATGGAGGAAATACAACAGAGGTCAGATTTTTGGGGAAGGAACTCTGAGAAATTCTTCACAGATGATGGTGATGATGATGATGAGGATGAGGATGATGATGATAAAGATGATGATGATGATGATTTTTTACTGAATGGTAGACTCTACCCAGTCTCTTATGCCCACTTTCATTTTTAAATGGGGTCTTGCTCAGTTACCAAAACTGGTCTCCAACTTGCAATCCTCTAGCCTCAGTGATTGTCATGGATCAGCATGTACCTGCTCACCTCTACAGGATACTTTTGATGCAATGTAGGGCTTAGCACATGTCCTGCTGTTGTGGATTCTTGGCAGGTGAACTGTGGGGACAAAAGTGTTCTCCTTGGTCAATCCAGCTCACTGGGGTTCTATCCTTACTGCTGATTGAAATAACTCAGCTGGTTCACTTGGGTTCCAGCTTCCAGTTCCCCAGGATGAGGATCATGGGCACTGTTTCCCTTTGCTCAGTCTGACCAAGCCAGGGTCCAGCCTGTGATGCCACCTGGTGCCTCTTTTCCTGCAGGGTATGTCTGACTGGTCCTGCCAGTGGAGGGAGGTGGAGATTGGGTTTCTAGTGGCTCCATGTTTGAAGGGGTGGTCTGGCACCTAGAGTGGGGCCAAGGGGATGTCATCTCAGGAGCCTCAAAAGAAGCTGGGTGGGAATCTCTATGGGTTTGGGAGTTGGGCCTAAGTTGTGGAGAGCAGAACCTTCCCTGTGTGTGGATGTGGTGCTGGCACCTCCCCTTGTTTCCCAGTGCAACACATCCCAAAATGTAGGAGCATGTGACAGTGTCTGTTGTAGTCAGGAAGCCCAGAAACCCACCCATCTCCACCCACTCCCTCTTCTCTGCACACTACCTTAGAAAAAGTAACTGTTTTCTTTTCTCAGTTAAGTGTCCCATTCAATCTGCACCCAGCCCTGTCCTCCCCAAAGGCCAATGGTGAGGTGCTGGAGAAAACCTGGGTCCTGAGAGGGCTCTGTCCCCCACCGTGGAACCTTTGGAGCTCTCTTCAGTCAAGGGGCCAGGGGACAAGGATTAAAGGAGAGTGTGCCCATTCCCTGCTAGGGACAACCTCACCAAGTCAGACCTATGGCCAGAGAACACAAGCAGGCAGAATTCCCTGCCTGCAGAAGGGCAAGTTCAGACTTGACATTAAGGAGAGTATTTCCCAGAAGCAAATTAGGGAGTGAACAAGTTCTTATGTCTCAAAATCCATCACCAGCAAGCTCCCCCAGCCCCCAGGTGAAGAGCTCCTCCCTTGGTGGGGTTCTCTGCAGTAAGAGAGTTGATCCAGGAAATGTGTTCATCATACTAGTGGGAATGGTACTGGCTGCAGCTGTGTCTCTGCTGTGAAAAGGTTGTATGCATGTGAAGTCAGGTGGACCCTTGCTGCCCATCTGGCAGCCCAGGGCCTCTGGTAAGCCAGAAGCCACACCAGGGGTGAGAGAAAATGTTCAGCCCTTGGAGAGAAGTGGTGAGGATAAAGGAGATGGCCAGACCAGTGAACCTATGGATAAGTGCAGAGGACAGAGAAGCTCACACCCCAGATGGATGGTTACAGATAGCATCCATGTCAGTGCTTTGCACCTTCAATCATTAGGTTGTATAGAAGGAAATTCTGAAGGGTGTGTGATGTAGGTCACTTCTCTCACATTTGTTCTTACTGTCCTGTGCAGGTGTTCCTGCTCTCAGGATCACATACCACACAGACTTGTGCCTGAAGGTAGATAGATGGGAAGAACAAGCTCTGTGATGGAAAGAATGCAGAGATTCTTGGTGCAGCTGAAGGAGCATGAGGGCTGCTTACAGGCCCCAGCAGGACTTGTGACCCTGGCAGGCATGCTGTGCCAAGACATGCAGGATGACCTTGCCAAGGCACAGCTATTGGTTGCTGCCATTCTGGAGAGCCAGCTCTGCCTGTACTTCCTGGACAATGTGAATATGATCCTGCAGTGTGCCTGTGTTCTGGACTAGCAGGAGAAACTGTAGGCAGCCTGCTGGCTTCTAGAGGTAAGCCTGGGTAGTGAGGTAGTGTGCAGAGGGAGGTGGAAACTGCTTCCACTCTACCCAACAGGACATGAGATCAGTCAGGGTGACCTACCCTCACTGGATAAACTTTAAACAGCTTGGAAATAAGAAGTAAAACTAACTAATCATCATGTCCATGTGCAGTGGTCATCCTGTGCCACACTGTGCTAAATAATGAAAAAAATCAATCGATAAGACATGGTCCACCTTTGGAGAGCTGCATCCTTGTCAACAAGGTGGTCTTGTAAACCCAGGATCTCAAACTGCAGTAAATCATGTTAGAAATAAGGAGGTGCCACACAAAATAATACTATGCCCAAAAGTGAGTGCACAAGGCAAAACTTTACTTCTCATAGAAAGCTATGCTACCAGAAAATGCCTAGCAAGTGCCTTGGTGTGCTATCCACTTACTATTATCTCTAACCTAATGCGTACTGCCCTTCACTCTGACTTGAGGAGTTTGGGGTTACAGTCTACCCAATTGGCTAATATTAGAATTAGGCAGGAAAAGGGAAGGTTTACAACTGAATCTGATTAAGACTGAATACTAGATTCTGAAAATGAACTAGCAGACCTTCTATTTCTCACAATCTGAAGACCAGAAGTATCTCTCCAGTAATCTGGTGATACCTTGGATCTCAGCATGTTTGGCATCACAACCTGACCTTATTGATAGAGAGCCACTTATAATCTTTATTTGCCCAACTCCTAAGAGGATTGTGCTTCATTCTCCTCCCTAAACAGTGATGTATTTGATTAAAGTGTGTCTGGGTGATGATAGGCAGTTTTATAATAGTGATATGTCTGGTCCAAAGGGGATATTTTGGTACCAGGAATTGAACCCAAGGACTCTCAATCACTGAACCACATCTCAAACCTTTTTTATTTATTTATTTTTACTTTTTTTTATTTTGATACAGGAACTCACTAAGTTATGTAGGTCCTTGCTAAATCCATCCAGCAACCAAAGGGATCTGTAAAGAGCAGGTGTATATCTGGCAGGTCCCTGAGGGACTGTCTCTGGTCCTGCCCAATTTTCAGTTCTATCTCTGGGCCCCAAGATCCCTTAGAGTATAAGTGACCTCTTCATCATTCTAGAACTCCCAAGACATTTCTGTCTAGGACCTGATGATATTTTCCTCTCTCTGCCAGAGGCTGTGGCTTGCCTTACCTCACCTTGCTGAGGAGAAGCCCCAGAGAGGACTATAATCTCAGTCATGATGGCTCACAGGTATGTCTGATGATGTAACATGTAGCTGAGACCTGAGGGAACATGGCCACCACACCTAGCACAGGGCAGAACCTGTCCTGTGCAGGGACTTCTTACCACAGCCAAGTCCTTCTTCATGATTAGGGCAGGCAGGAGATGGCAGAGGGCCTTGAGATCTCAACATTAGAAAGTAGGGCACATGATTTCCAGGACCTTCTGCCAGTTTTGTGGACATGGTACCAGAGGCAAAATGGTGGGCAGTCAGTGTTGAGTAAATGGAGGGACTGCACAGGGTCCTGGGAGTGCCAGTCTGGAAGTGCTTGGATTTTGGTCAAATCTGGCTCAGGATGAGTGAACTCTCATTGGGCAAGCATAGGGTCCCCTTTATCCCACTCAGCTTTCAACATTTCTAGCATCTGAGGGCCTGGCCCTACTAGGTGGTCATTCACTTAAAGTGTAGGTCCACACTGGTCCCTTGGGTCCAAAACATGTGGCACTGATGTGGAGTCATGCTTGTTGTGCACCCAAAGACGGGTTGTCAGGCCTCTCTCTTTATGCCTTAACTTCTTCACCTGTGCACCTGAGAACCATCCTCTGTTGGAAAAGATGAAGGTTGTCAAGGTGGGTTGGCAGGTCTGGGTACTTGGAGGGTGAGGTGACACTCTCAGCATGGATTTAAAAGTGCCTGCATGTTCAGGGTAATTCCTCAAAGCCTTGTAGGCACTGTAGTACCTGTCCTGCTCCATCACACTGTGGATATAATGATCATTGTTTTCAATCTCAGACATTACTCCCTTACCCAAGTTTGGTTTGCAGGGTTGGCAGCCAGAGAGCTAAAGACAGGCAAGGCTCAGCATGTTCTACTTCCAGAATTGCAAGGTGCCAGGAGGCAGCAAGGAGCTGGCGCAACTCTGGAATGACATTCACTACTGCAAGGATGCCAGGAGGGTGGCTGACATACACTACCACATGGATGCCAGGAAGGTGGCTGTGGTGGTGCTGACCAACCTGAGCTATTGCTATTGAAGAAGAGGTTCAGTGGGCATGTCTGCATTGGTTCCTCCAGGGGTGTGCATGTGTTGGACATACCACCAAGGCCCCATTCAGGGACTGGTGGGAGGAGTAAGAGGTTAGAGCCACAACACCATAAGCAGTATGGCATCAATGTTCCTTGCTGGATGTGAGCCAGACCAAAGCTGTACTTCCCCTGCCTCCTCAGGACTAGGTGGCCAAGGTAATCTCCATGATTTTCTCCCATCTGCCACCTGAGTCTGGGTGAATTATAGAGCCTGTGGCCAGTGACATTTACATGGATGGAAAATGTGTCTCATATCTACGCCTCAGGGAGCCTCTCAGCATGATAGGAATGGAAGTGTGGCAAGGACTGAACAGGAGTAAGCCATGGAGGGAAGTACTGGGATGGGATGGGAAGGCAAGAGAGGTTGCAGTTGGGTGAACAGGAAGTGAGTCTCAGGCAGTGTGGTGGGAGTCACTGTGTCTCACAGGTCTGGAATTGCAGAGGAATCCTGGTTTTGAGAAGAGTGGTGAGCCAGCAGGACACAAGTCCCTGAGGGCTTCCTCAGTTAGACTCTTTGCAGTGCCCTGTGTTTATGTGTCAGGAAATGTGCATTCCTGTGGGACAGGCTGTGGACAGGAGAGATGTCCTCTAGAAGGAGGTATGTGGATGGAGGTTCAGGGTGATGAGTGACATCATCCTCAGAGAGCTGGTCCTGTACAGGAAATATGTGGAGGATCCTGGTGTGAAACCACAGTCCTCACTGTCTTTGTCCAGAAACCCACTGCCCCACTCCATCTGCCCCAAAGGATTAAAGAGCCAGTACTATTCCAGAGAGGTGTACCAGAGGCTGGAGGACTTTGCATTTAGCCATGACCACATAATCCAGCAAGATTCAGCACATAAGGATAACAGGCTACCCCAGGTGACTCCCCTGGCACCGTTAAAAGACCCCCAGGCACCACAAGGGCTTCTCTCACACCTCAGGCAGGCACCTTGACCACCCCAAAGCTCCCCATCTCTCCCTTGGCAACTTTCCCAGCCTCATTGGCAACTTTCCCAGCCCCAAGTACCTACCTCTACCAGCACAGGCTCTCCCCACCTCCACTCAGGTTGCTTCTCTCACTCCACAAGTGCTCCTACTAGCAAAAGGTGGCTCTTCCCACTGAGGCTTCTCTCATCCCAAGGGGAATCCCTCAACTCCTTCCTGTATTCCCTCTTCCCTCAGGTGGCTGCCCTTCTCGCATGCCCCCACTCCACCATGTGACTCCCTCACCTTGGTCCATCCTTCCCTGTCTCCTGGGTGCCTTTCCCTGTCCCCTCCAATGATCTGTCCCTGTGCTACTGGTGCCAAGTCCCCTTGAACTCTTCCCTCCAGGGTTGTTTTCTCACATGTGATGTGCCCACTTCTCACCTTCAGGGGTTCTCAGAGCTGAGATGAGCTTTAGAAAACTAGGCCCATAGTAATACCAGGCAAAGAACTGGCTCTGATCAGGAGCATCAGCAGGCCCTGCCCCTCCAGGGGTGCAGGCTGTTCCCTGCCTAACCTTTGGATGCTCTGGAGTTTACCTGGGTGGGGTTGGTGGTCATCTTGGGATGGAGGTTCCACAGCTGGCTAGGGGTCGAGTCAGCACAGAAAGTGGGTCCCATGTGTCCTCTCCATAGGGACCTGCTCTGCCTCCCCAGCACATACTCACCACACAGCCTTCTCTCCAGTGAAGTTGCATGGCCTATTGCTCTGCTGTCCTTGGAAAGTTTAACAGGGCTCACATCACTTACTTGGTGGACATGAGTTTCCCCAGTCAGCTGTGTGCATCCCTGTATCCCAAAGCCAGAAGTATTGTTGTTGGACAGGAGAATTTGGCTTCAGAGACAAACTTGAACACCGAGCAGGTGTACAACTGGTTTTCCTATTACAAATGGCATCAAAAGATACTTTTTGAGCATGTGCTGTCAACCTGGCAGGCAATGCCAGAACTCATCAAACTCCCCATTGCCAAGGAGAGTTCTGAGTCCCTGTGGCACTAAGGCAGCTGCCTTGACAACTCTGGCTGCATTTGTAGGTCTCAGTAGACATGTGAGTGGCCAAGGGTTTCTACTTCTTGCCCCTGGGTATAAATTGTGACAGGGACAGGCTGACTTGGGAGGACATAGGTGAAACTGTGACTGTGAGTTTAGGAGTCAGTTTGGAGACAGGGACATCATGTTGCAAGAGGGAAGAGACAGTGAATAGATCTGAGAATTGAGCCAAGCTGTATGCTTGGAGTATGCTGGGTTCATATTTACAGGAAAGGGTAAGTTCAAAGTCAGATGAAGGGACAAAGACATGATATCCAGATGACCAGTGGCCACTCCTGTTTCACTCAATACAGCTGTACTCATCTGCTGACTTGATGGCCCACTAAGTCTTTCCTCCTCTGATCTCTTTTCAGCAGGATGTGAGGAAACTGAGCCTCCACAGTTCACAGAGACCACCCAAGGATTGTGGGGGCCATTGGCCTTGGCTCAACACAATCCTGGATTCCTCACAACCCCAAGGTCACTGGCTGGCATCTTGTGTCATCTCAGGTTGTGGAACCATCATGTCTCTTCAGTTCCCTTCCTTCCTTAGGTGTAGACCAGAGTGTTGAGTGGATATGAGTATTCTGGGCCCTGACCCTGGCACCTGGTCAGAGACAGGTGTGACACCAGGGGGTGGAGAGGATGCCACCAACAAGGAACCCACAAAAGGGACCTGAAAGTGCTTCCTCTGCTGCCATGCTTGCTCCTTGCAGCTGACCCACATACCCCTGACTTAATTTGTATTTCAGAGAATGGGCGGATAGTCTCAGAGAGAAAAGCATATATAACTGCCACCAAGAGATCCAGCTGTCTCTGGGACTCATTTCCAATTGGGGGTCAGTTTCTTATTTCATGGAATCAGCAGTGGCCAGTCATCCAACCCCTCAGCAGTATTGTTGTGCCATTTCCCTTTTCTCTGTGCTCAACTGTCCTGAGGCATGATCCCCAAACCAGTATTAGGATAGCATGGGAATTCCAGGCTATTCAGTGTGGGATTGATGCCCAGGCCAGCCCCTGATTGATTTTGTCACTGCATTGTGTACACTTCTTTACTGTGCATCATTGTGACATTAGCATCTCCCCTGTCACCACCCATGACAACCTTTATCCAGGCCCAGCTCCATCCAGGTGTGTGGTCTCAGGCATGTTCCCATGGCCTCCTACCAAATACATGGGGATGATGACAGGGCTTGCTGCTCTGGCTGCTACAGAAAGGTCAATGACTATTTACTGGAAACACAGGAGCAGCACCATAGAGGTGAGTGTTCACCAGTGTAATTCACTACATTATGATCAGCTTCTGCCCAATTCACTCAGCTCTTAGATTCTTGCTAAATGTTTTCAGTTTTCAGTACTTTAAAGAAAGCCGTAGAAAAACTGCTAAGGTACTTTAGGATGTAATATTGGTCTCCTCTGAGTACTCATGGTGCCTGACCCACTGGAGCTCAACCCTTGCTTTGTAGCCACAGGGGAGGGTCCAGGAAGTGAGGTTGTTTTTGGGTGCCATGCCCTTAAGGGCCATTCATTGTGGGACACACACTGAGCTTGTCTGAAGTTTTCCCCTAGGAAGCTGGAGTAACTTGAGATTGCCTCTGCTGTGTCCTCCAGACCACTACAGAGAGGTGAGATTAATAGGAGAAACTTAACACTATCCTGCCACTCTTGTTCACATCTGGCCCTGGTCTCTGCCTTCTGGCTTCCAGCAGTGATGGACTGGATTCCTCCCTGGCTGCCCTCAAGACATGGATATTGGACTTTCCATGGACACCCTCTGAGGAAGTCTGCTTCTACAACAGGCTGCTCATCCAACATCATGGACTGGACTCTGATGAATTCTGCTGAAGCCACCATGGCAGTTGTTGTCCTTTTGATCCTGGATCTGCAGTTATATCCCCTTAGCATAGACCTTGAAGTTCTGCATTGGACACTTTAGCACCTTGGGTTTAGTTAGAGTGTGGGCATAGGGTCCTCTGATCAGTCCCTCCTGTGCTTCTCACTGCAGTCATCAGCCTCACCTGCCAGAACCATGCGACAGAGGAGGCCATACTCCTTCAACTTACCCACACAACCCAGGGCAGAAATGTTTTTCTAGTTTCATTTATGGTTATCATTGACATGTGTATTTTTTCTATTAAATCCAATAGAGTCCGTGACCTCCCTTGTAGAATACTCTGATTCAACTGCACTTCTTAGTGTCCTATGTATAATATTTTCCCTTTACCTTTTTGTTTTCATGAAGTTTCTGATGTATTTATTTATTTATTTATTTAGATACCAGATATTAAAACCAGAGGCCACCCTTTTACCACCGACCCACTTCCCAGCCCTTTTAATATTTTATATAGAGACAGGGTCTTTCTGAGTTGCTTAAGGTATGTCTAAATTGTTGAGGCTCACTTCGAACTCAAGATTCTCCTGCATCAGCATTCCCAGACACTGGAATTATGGGTGCACACCATCACACCTGCATTCTATATGCCTTTTTCTTTTTTTTGCACATCTACTTTTATCACACCCATAACATCTCCCAGGGTTTTGAGAACCCCATCTGACAATTCTCTGCATGGGATCTCCTATTCCTGTTGACACTGTAAGGGGTAGCTTCCAGGTTTGGGTGGGGTGGTATTTTCATTGCTAAACCTCCCTTCCCCACTTTGCTGGGTGGATGCAGTGCTTGCCAAAAGGCGATCTTGTTCTTTCTTCCTTGACTCCCTTGTTTTCTTAGAGAACATCCTCGGTTAGCTTTCCCAACAAAGCACCAAGAATGTAAATTTTCTGAATTGTTGAATGTCTTAAAAATGTCGGAAAGCCACACTCCCACCAGACTAACCATTTGGCAGTGGCAGAATTCTGAACTGAAAAACACTTTTCCCATTCACCTTTTTAAAGAAGTTGGTGTGCTTAAGCAAGGTGTTCAGTTCTTGAAAGATAATTTGCCTTTGCCTGCTCAGAGCTTTTGGGTCCTACTCATCTTGCTGTTCTGAACTTTCACACTGGTGGTCCTGGCTCAGATTTTTGAATTGTGTTATTGTTACACCTTTCAGCTTAAAAACTAAGTCTCCTGTCATCCCTGAGTGTCTACTTGTCCTTTTCCTTTTCAGCTGCCCCAAGGCAGTGGGCCTGCCCATGCTTCCCGACTATAGACTGTGGATGTCCTCTGCTTCTGTCACTCAGAGTGCTCTCCAAGTTCTGATGAATGAGCAGGTAGAAAAAGCAGAAGCAGAATGCTATACCAGGTGGTCAGGCAGGTCTTGGGCAGCTGGACACAAGGGAATCTTGTCACAACTGTGGCAGGAGAGAGGCCAGCACAATCTCCACCCAAGACCTGGGTTCTATATCTGAAGCCACAAGATCAAATCTGGTTGTCCTGCCTTATATGCTCAGGGCAGAGAGAAACCTGCCTTCTCCAGCCCTTTCCTCTCATACCTATGTACTCTCAGAACTGACCAAGTCATATCAGCTCATCTTTAAGAGTGAAGCAAATTTTGAGATATTCTAGACACATCTTACTGGGAAAGAAAGATAGGATGAGGCAGGGTGAAGTAGTGGTAGTTTTTACCTCAGAAAGACCAAATGTGAGTGGAGAAAATGGAAGCCTAATGGCTGGTGGCCAGTTTCCTGTGCATCGGCCAAAGGAGGATGGCAGAATGCACTGCACATCTTCATGGTGGTGGAAGGGAGTGCACAGCAGATTCTGGCTCAGTGTCACTTGATGAAGAGAGACTGGGATGACAGAACAGTTTGAGGTCAGTGGATCCCATGAAAATTTGGTCTCTGGAAGCCTGAGGAGGCTGCTGGGATCAATGTTGAGACAAATCCTTCAGAGAAGTAGGTGGTGGATGCTAAGAAGCATGCTAAGCATGGCTCTAGGGACCCAGGATGGTGGGCTGGATGCTGTGTCTGCCTCCCCACTTAAGGCTGTGTGGTTCCACACATAGACAACACTCCTGCTCCCACCAGTGAGTTGTGCACTTTCTTTACTTGTAGAATTTACCATCATATCCCAGCAGCAGTCCCCAGAATTTGTACCTGTAGGAGGGTCTATATGCAAATGTTGTGTCAGCAAAGGTAGGTAGCTTCCTGTTGGCACAGCCCCCACCATAGGCTCTTGAACTTTTCCTCCTGGAGAGGCAAGCCCCAAGAGTCACTGGATTGCATGGTGCTGTGTACAGGCCATGAGGTAGGGCAGTGCCTGGTTTACAGCTGCACTACTTCAGATTTTGCCAGTTGAGGCCTGTCCTGTGGATTTCTAAAAAGAGTAATATTCCCTCCAGACTGCATCTCTGAAAACAACACTGCTTTTCTTTTTTCTTTTGGTACTGGGCTTCAGTATCTGTCCAGGGGCACTCTCCCACTGAGCTATATGCCCAACCCTCTAATTTTATTTTGAAACAAGGTCACTGAGACTGACCTTGAACTTGCCATCCTCCTGCTTCAGCCTCTCATGTTGCTGGGATTATACGTGTTCACTACTGTACCTAAAATCTGCAATTTTCCCCTCAAAGAAAGGAATGTACCAAGTACCAGAGCAGATGTGGTCATCCTGTCCTTGGCAGGTATGCAGTGCTCACCTGCTTCCTGTAGTCAACCTGGGGCTCAGCAATCTCTTCCTGTATTTTATTTCCAAGACAATTCCAATTGAATTTTGAGCAGCATTGTTTCCAAGCTGTGGGGTATGTGTTGTTGTTATTTTATTTTTTGTTTGTTTGTTTTTGTGTTTTGTGTTTTTTTTTTTTAATCCCAGGGATTAAATTCAAGGGGCACTCAACCACTGAGCCACATCCCCACCCTTACTTTGTATTTATGTAGAGACAGAGACTTACTGAGTTGCTTAAAACCTCACTTTTGCTCAGACTGGCTTTGAATTCTCAATTCTTCCACCTCAACTTCCTGAGCCACTGGGACTACAGGCATGTGCCACCTTGCCCAGCCAAGTCCACAGTACATCACATTATGGCCACTGTTTCAGTTTTCTAACAGGCATTGAGATCAAGATGTGCAAGTTCATTTTTGGTTGTTCTGCAGTCTGTGCCACCTATTCTAAAGTTCAGAAAGAGTGCACTGGATTTTTGAGTGTGATTGCACCTACCCATAAATCAAATTTGAGTAAATATCATCCTATGTAGAGACCTGAACAAAGAATATCTCTACAATTATTTATATTGTGCTTTGGTTCTTTCAATTGTGTTTCTTAGTTTTTTAAAAGTATAATTGTAATTTATAAGTTATTTATAATTTTCAATTTGGGGAATATTATTATAAATGTTATTGTTTGTAATTCCTTCTTAGTCTGGTTGCAAATTCCAATTTTTCCCACAAACTACTGCTGATATATAAGAAATCAATAAACTTTGGCTTGTCAACCATATATTTTGCTTTTTGCTATCACCAAACTTTCTCATCAAACATGTTATGGTGGGCTTTATTGCTGTTTTCTTTAAATTTTTAAAATTTATTCTAACTCTTTACACATGGCAGTAGAATGCATTTATGCATTTTGATAAAACATACATAAATGAGAAATGTAATATAATTTCTCATTTTTATGATTGTACATATTGTAGGATCACATTGGTCATGCAGTCATAAATGTACATAGATAATAATGTCTGTTTTACTCTACTGTCCTTCCTATCCCCAAGTTATCAAAATCAAGGCCTAGAAAAATCAAAACCATGAATTTCAAAGGTTCATCAAGAACTGCCACAAGGGAGTGCAGGTGCACCACTGAACAGTGAGCATTAAATGTGCTGTTATTCCCCACAGTGACCAGCAGTTTGTTCTCAGGGCCGCTTTTTCTAATCCCCTTGAATCACCTGCCTGCCAGGGATGGGTATCCTGTGCCCACAGCAGAAAGAAACTAAGACCAAGGACACCTTGCAGACATGACTGGTGACAAAACCTCCTTCTCCTTGAGACCCATACAGGGAGATAGATGCCTCTACTGGGAACACGTGGAGACCATGTCTCCTTGGCACTTTCATGGGAGATGTCACTGTGGCTTCAGGAAAACCAAAGTGCATTTGAGGAAAAGGTGAGAAAGAATGAGGGAAAGCCTGTCATCCATTATTTTATGTGCTGAGAGGGAAGCTCTGTCATGTTCTTTACTTTCATAGGTAATGTTTTAGCTGGGCTTACTTTTCCAAAAGCATCCCTTGTTGAGACTTTGTTTGCTCATCCTCATAACATGATGTCACAGCATAATATTTTTATAAATTGGGTGTGTATCTGGGGAGGATTTCCAGGACACTGTAAAGAGAAACACTGAGACACAACCTCAGAATGTTGCAGGAATGTCATGGGAGTCCCCTGGAGACTCACAGGGGTATGAGGGAAGGCTAGTGCCACCCCACTGCTTAATTTTATTCCTGTTTTCAAGGTTCTCTTTTTTCAGTGTTAAAGTACATAAAACAATGAGAATTTGATGTATCAGTACAATAACAATGTGGCAAGAGTTCTTTAACTATTTGATCTTGATTTTTACAAAAGATACTGGGCCTTTCTTGGTGAGTCTGCACATAGATGGGTGGGTTATCTGCCATTTCCCAGAAGCCACTGTAGTAACAACTGTGGCAATAGATGCCAGACTCCACTGCTCAGAACCCCTGGGGGTACCTGGACATACATACTGCTACAGCTCCCACAGTCATTTATGGAGAGGGCTAAGAAGGCAGAATTCTGAGCTACACTACTCAGAACCCTTGGGATACCAGTGCAAGCACATGATTCAAAGCTTCTGGGGACCATATTGGTCATTGCTGGGCAGCAGAATGCTGGACCACATTGCCCAGAGTTCTCAGGGGTGACTTGTTGGGAATGTAGCAAGAAGCTCCTTGGAGGCTCTCAGGAAAGGGCTGCAAAATTTACAATAGACTGCACTTTTGAGTGTACTTTGGTGTCTACACTTTCCATGGCCCAGTGCAATGAGAGTAGCATGGTCCAAATGATAGAGTGAACTACCAATATCACTTGGGGATCTGCATCTCACAGAGACTGTGCAGTGAGGGATGGGCAGGCAGAATGACAAACTGTGTTACATGTTACCCTTGGGTACCTGGTGTTCCCAGGAGCCTTTGGAGTGAGAACTGCAAGAATGGAGTACCAAACTTTAGTGCACAAATTCCCTCGGGATGCCTGTACTCTGCAACTTCTAGAGGTTTCTGTGATGAAGGCTGCAATGTTAGAGCACACTACCTGGAATCTTCTGGGTACCAGGGAAAGCAGAGTTTGCAGTTACTGTGGCCCTTCTCCAAGCAGATCTGTGCACATAAAACACTAGATTAAATTATCTAGAACTCTAAAGAGCTTCAACTCCCAGTATTCTCTGTGGTAATCAGATAAATCATTAGCCTTGTGTACCCAAAATCCTCAGGTGCTCTAGCTTCCAAGGTTATCTGTAATAATTCAGCAAGAACACTGTCCTTAATTACCCATAGTCCTATGGGAGTACCAGAACCCTCTGTGTTGAGGGAGCAAACCACTTGACTGCATTACCCACAATTCTAATAGGACTTGAGCTACCAGTTTCCTCTGTGTGGAATGGGCAAAACACAAGACTACATTACTCACAATACATAGTGCCAGCATCTTCCAAGCTTCTTTGCATTTAGAATTGTATGATTAAACTATCTAAAATCCTTGAGTGTGTTGCTGAGGTGAGTTTTAACCTGCAACATAAAGAGGACTCCACAGTGAGAGCTGTACATTCTTAAGGTCAAACTGCACTACCCATAACTCCTTAGAATAACCTAGATGTGAATCCTAGAGTTTCCAGAGGCCTCCACGGTGGGGACTGCATTGGTACAGGACTGTATTCCATTAGAATTCTCAGGGTACCTAGGCAAACATGGGGCCTGCTCTTCTCATGGCTCCCCCAGCAGGGGTACACAGGGAAAACACTGGATTACATTGTCCAGAATCCTCAGAGACCAGGATCCTCATTGGTGAGGACTGTAGGGTAGAGAAATAAACTATACTCTCCAAGAGTCTTGAAGGGTCCCAGGTGTCTGTGTGGTCTACCACTCACAGAGGCCTCCACAGTGAGGGCTCTGCAGGATGAAGGCCAGAATACCTCAGGGCCTGTAGCTCCTTGACAACTTCCTATTGAGGGCTACATGTGTAAGCTTTGCATTACACTCTCCAGACTCCTCAGGGGTATAGAGGCAGACTTGCAGTATTTAGATCCTGGTAGTCTTGATGGTGAGTTCTACTTAGGATGGACTGTACTACTCTGAATAATCAATGACCTGCTCTTCTCAAGATCTCTGATGTTAGTGCTACCTTAATGAACTGCAATATGGAGAATTCTTGGGGTCTCAGAACTCCAAAGAGTCACTATTGTGTGGGCTCCACCAACATAGCACTCTGATAGAATGTTCATGGTCTTTGGGTTCTACATCTTACAGTTCCATGACCTGTGTTATATTTATGGCTTGAGTAGACTAAATGACATCTTTAGCCTCCATGATCTCAGGAACCCCCTTTGAACTGTGTAGCTTCTATATCTAAGAAGACATTTTAGCTGACCTTGCCTCTATTACCTGTGTAATTTAAATCAACTTAATAAACTTGATCATATTTTTTCCTATACATTCTGTGTAGCCTGCATAGTTTCTGTGTCCTGAGTAACCTGTATAAAGTGCATATTCTTATGTACTGAGTAGTCTAACTCAACTAATTAAAACCTGTTATCTGCATACCCTCAGAGAATGGAGTAGTCTCTATGTCCTGAAAGGCCTCTTTGACCTGTGCAGATTCTAGACCTATCTATACCTGTGACCTGAATTACCCGTATCATCAGCCTACACTCTATTAACTGAGTAGCCCAAGTATTCTACATATCTTCAATGGACTAAGAAGACTTTTACACCTGTATAGCCTGTATGAGTTGTGTAGTTTCTATGACCCAAATAGCTATTATGACCAGACTATCTTCCATGACCTCTATAGAGTCTATGACCTTAGTAGGCCTTATGACATGTATAAATGCCATGGCTTGAGTACCATTTATGCCTGCATAGTCTCTGTGGCCTGAGTAGACTGAATAGTTTCTATCACCAGCATAAACTCTCTAAGACTTTTTAAAGTCTCTATGGTCTATGTAGCTTCTATGTCCTTAGAACCCTCTATGGCCTATGTAGCTTATATGACCTGAGTAGCCTCTATGACCTAGAAGGCCTCCTTGGCTTGAATAGTCACATGATCAGAATAACCTTTTGTAACTGAGTAAGCCATAACTTCTATGACATGCATAGCATATATGGCTTGCACAACTTCTATTTCGGGAAAAGTCTGTCTAGTGTTAGTAGCCTCTATTTTCTGTATAACATGTATGAACTGAATGTCTTCCATGATTTTTATATATTCTATGACTTCAGTAGCTTATCTGGCATGAGTGACTCCTATGAATTATGTATCATCTATGGGCTGAGAAGAATCTTATGCCTGTGTACTCTCTATGTGTGAGTAGCTCCTATGACCAGTTTTACCACTATTATCTCATGCCTCTAAAACTTCTATGGAATTTGTAGCATCTGTGACCGGTATAACATCTGGAACCTGTATTTCTTCCATGACCTTCACAGTCTTTATTCCCTGGGCAGCTATCATTACCTATATCATCTTTGGATGGATTAACCTCTATGACTGGCATAGCATCTGTGACTCCTGGTGTTTCTATAGCACAAGTTCAGCCAAATTCTTATTGTCTACATATTATCCAAGACCTCCAATTCCACAATGGACAAAGTAACCTCTATAACCTGCATAACATCTATAAACTATGTGTCTTAAATGGCCTGCCTAGACATTATGACCTCTGCAATGTCTAGAATATATGTACCTCTATACCGTGTTTAGCCTCTTTGTTGTGTGTGGTCTCTATGTCCTTAGAGTTAGGGCCATAGCTTCTATGCCATGAGTAGCCTACATAGACTTGACCTCTATAAATTACTTAGCCATATTGGCCTATATGACCTTAGCCTCTATGACCAGGTTAGCCTTTATGATCTCTGTAACATACATTAACTGCCTATCTGCAATTACCTGCATAGCCTCTATGATCTGTGTAGCCATTGTGACTTTCATAGCATCTATGCCTGAGTAACCTGTAGGACATGAATTATACAAGTATCCTGCTTTTAATCTATGGCCTTATTAGCCTCTATGACCTGCATAGCATCTATGAATCTCATAACCTTTATGATCTAAAACATTCAATTACTTCAGTATCCACTAAGAATTTTGAAGATTTTTTGCCCTGAGTATTCTCTGGGAACTACGTGGCCTCTGTGACCTTAATACTCTCTATGACCTGCATAGACTTTATATCCTGTGTCACCTATTATGATCGTGGAAGGTGCTACATCCTCTGTACCCTAGATGGACTGAGTAGTCCAAATTACTTCTTAGCTTCTCTGGTCTTAGTAGACTAAATGACCTTAGTGTATTCTATGACCTCAATAGCCTCTGTGATCCACAGAATCTATGTGCTTGAGTAGACCCTATGAACAGGGTAGACTTTATGACCTATGTAACTTTATGGTTTGAGTAGCCTAGAAGACCTGCAAGTCTCTATGACTTTATTGGCCTATATGACCTTATTGGTCTATATAACTTTAGCTTTTATTATTGACTACCCTCTATTAACTATAAAAACTCTGTGTCAAAAAAGCCTTCATGTCCTCAGTAGCTCTATGAGGTTAGTAGATTATATGTCCTCTGTATCATCTTTGACTTTTATAATCTTATTGATTATGAAGAATTTTATGGCCAGTATATCCTCTATGGTCTGCATAGGTTCACTTAAATAGTATCACCTCTATTGTCCATGTTTCTTCTGTGACCTGAGTAGATTCTATAAATAGTGCAACCTCTATGACCTGCATAGAACCTATGGAATGAATAAATTCTATTGTCTGTACAGCCTCTATGACCTGTGTATTTCTTATAACCTGTGTAGCCTATTTGATATCAGTATTCTCTAGAAAAACAGTATCCACTGTGACCTTTGCAGTCTATGGCCTGTATAGCCAGCATGAACTGCATAGACTATGAACTATGTCACCTTTATGGCCTGAGTATTCTCCATGGCCTGCAGATTCTCTATTAACTCCATAATCTCTATGACCAGATTAACCTCAAGTACCTATGTAGCCTCTTTGGCTTGAATAACCTTATGTACTGAGCACTCTGTATGGCTATAGTAAACTTCATAATCTTCATAAACTCTGTGATTTCTCATATCTCTGTGGCCAAAGTGGGTTCTATGCCCTTGAGTAGCATATATAGTTTGAGTACTATCTTTGGACTGTGTAACACTCATGACCAGAGTTGGTTCTGTAAACTTGTAGCCACTGTAACCCGCCTCTCTTCTATCAGCTAAGTAGCATCTATGACCTGTATAAGTTTTGTGACATAGTATCTTTTAACCAGCATACACTCAATGACCTGTGTAGTCATGATGGCCTGAGAATCCTAAATGTAGGATAATAACCTTAGCATGAGTGACCTTTTTATTCATATGATTTTGTAGTCCCTTTGATCTGCAAAGCCTTTGTAACCTCTATGACTCATGTATCCTCTTTGACCTGAGCAGTTATAATTGTTGACACAACCTTCATGACCTAAGTAGCCTCTTTGACCAGTAAACCCTCTATAATCTTTGCAGCATCTGTGACCTAAAAAGACTCTAGGTCCTGAGTAGCCTTTATGGCCTACATGCCCTCTATGACTTGAGTAGTCTTTATGACCTGCATAACCTCTTTGACTTAATTATCCTCAATGACCTATGAAACCTCTATGACCTGATGATCCCTTAAGATCTGTATGTACATATGACCTAAATAATCTCTATTGTCTGCTTACACTGTACACCTTAGTAGTATCTTGGAACTGAGTAGTCTCATTCAGTAGTTCAACCTCTCTGACCTGTGTAACCTCTATGATGTGCATCTTTTTATGACCTGGATTTCCTTAATTACCAGTGTATTCTCTATGGTCTTAGTAACTTCTATGCCCTACATAATATCTATCACTTGTGTATTCTCCATGACATTTGTATCATTTATCAATTATGTAGCCTACATATCCTGAATAATTCCTATAACTTGTGTAGAATTTATCAACTGAAAATTCTCTATTTTTCTCTTAAATAAACTGATAATACAGCTTGAACTGAGTCAATGTGCAGCCAATATAACCTCTATTACTTAGTATCTAACATCTGCATAAACTCTATGGCCAATGTAGCATCTACAACATGTATAGTATTCAGGACATGTGTGTGACTCATGACATGCATAGCCTGTATGGTGTACACAACCACTAAAACCTGTGTTGCCTTCATGACCTTAGTAGCCTAAATGACCTGTGTAGTTTCTATGATCTGAGGAACCACTATGACCCATGGTGCCCCTATGATCTGCACAGCCTTTATTACCTGCAAAGCCTCTGTGTATGAGTGACACCTAAGATTTATGTAGCTTCTATAACCTGAATAACCTAAATTACCCCTATGGCCTGCAAAGTCTCTAAGTTTTCAATAGTGCCTAACACCAGATTAATCTGTATGACCTTCATATTCTCTATGACCTGAGTACATTTTATGGTGTGTGCATTATCTATGCCCCAAATAGTCTGTATTTCTTTGTGAATTCTATAAATTTCATAGGTTCTTTGGACTAAAAAGTGTAAATAAGCTTAGCAACTGATATGATTTGTGTATTCTTTGTGTCCTGAGTTGCCTCTGTGACATGAATATTCTTTATAAAATAAATATTCTCTATGGCCAGCATCATCACTATGGCATGTGTAGCCTGTATGGCCTGAGTAGCCTCTGTGAACTGTATCACCTCTATAAACTGGGTATCCTCCACAGCATTCATAGCTTCTATTGCCTGCATGTCTTTGTATCCTGAGTAGCCTAGTAGACCTGAATACCTCTATGGACTTAGTGGTCTAAATGACCTTAGTATGCCCTATAATATGTATAGGCATTATGAACTGCATAACCTCTATGATTTACACAGGGTCTCTGCCCTGCATATACTCTCTGACTTCTACCATTTCTATGGCCTGAGTATACAAAATGATCATAAAGCCCATGTGCCCTTTGCTATTTCTGTAGCCAGAATAGCTTCTATGACTTGCATAGCCTTAATGAGTGTGTCTTCTATAGTCTAAACAATCTCTACAACCTCCATGACCTTATTAACTGAGAAACATAAATGACCTCAATAGCCACTATGAATTTTGTAGCCTCCATTAATCATGTTGCCTCTTTGACCTGCACAGGTCTTAAATGCATGGTAGCCTACCTGGTATGAGTAGTGCCTAGGTCCTGTTAACCTCTGTGAATTGCATACCTCTTTGACCTGCATAGACTCTATGATCTCTGTAGACTTTATGACTTTTACTGCTTATTCTCTGAGTAATGAGCTTCTACAACCCTCATAACTCTTATTTATGTGGCCACTGTGGTCTGTGTAGCTTCTATCAACAATGTAACCAAAAGAGTATTCAGAGCCTCTATTATCTTTGAAGCCCTTGCACCTGCATTGCCTCTAAGACCAGAATTGTTATTAGAATCTCAGAAGTATTTAATAACCTCCAAATATCTATGATCTGTATAATATTATCTGTATTATGTATGTTTTTCATGACCTACCATAGGCCCCCTGTCCTGCATTTCCTCTCTGGTCTAAGTAGCCTAAATAAACTGATTAACCCATTGACCTGTGTACTATTAATATCTGAATGGCCTCTATGGGTTGAGAAGCCCTTATGAATTGTGTAAACTCTAGAACTTGAGCATCCTCAAAAAATTGAGAAGGCTTTTATGGTCTGCATAATCTGTATGGTATGAACAAGTTCTATGATCCTATGTCACTTATTACCCATGAAACATCTATGACTTGTGTAATCCTGACAACCTTTATGACCTCCATAGTCTTATGCCCTATGTAAAATATGGAATTAGTAGTCCCTAAGGACTTGGTAGCCTCTACGACTTGAACAGCCATTGTGAACTGGGTATCCTCTATGATCTGTGTAATCCCTATTACCAATGTAACCTGTATGACTTGCATATTTTCTGTATTCTGAAGCCTCTGGTCCTCCATATCTTGATGACCTGAGTAGCTTTTATTAACTGACTAAACTCTATGTAGTATCTATAACCTGAGTATCTTCTATGACCAGCAAAACTTTTAGGACCTGCACAGGCCCTAAGAACTGTGTGAGTTTTATGATCTGAACAGTATAAACAGTATAAAGGAAAGAACATCATCTCTATGGTGTGTGCATGGCTTGGCCCCAGGATATGAGTTGGATATTATTTAAGCAAGCTCACAGCACTTCTCCCAAGCAGGGATTCCATGCATCCATCTTCTTGACTATCAATATAATATTGAAATTACCCTACCTGGACAGTATGACAAGGATATGAACTGGTCACACCTTGGTAGGTAGGAACCACAGCAAGGGTATTCATCTGTAATAACACTAGGAGAAGCTAGTAAAATATAGGAAGATTATCACTAAAGAAGTAGGAGATCACCAGGATTACAGTTGTCAGACATAAGCTGCCAGGTGTAATTCCAGGCAGGAAGGAGGAAAAAAAAAATCTGATGAAGGAGAAGTGTTTTCTTAGGGAATTGACATGATCTTGTTCCAGAGAGAAAGTGTTATGTAAAGTATCTAGGCCTGTGTCTCAAGTTACCACAGTTCTGGAGGCTATCCTCTACCACATTTAGAGCACTGAAACTTCCCAAGGTTAGACAAATGACTGGATAGATTTGTCCCACCTGGGGAACCAATGACTGCAGTAATGGAATTTCCTCTCTGGAACATTGGTAGTAGAAAAACTAAGGGTTTCAAAAGAGTTAGACGACAACCAGGATGCAAAATTGCAAAATACAGGTAGCTTAGCATTCATCAACTTAGTTTTCAATAGGTACAACTTTAACACACGGGGCTTACTCTTTCTTGGTCAGACTGAGGAACAGGTGGATTGGTTCTGACTGGGATGTTAGGTAATGAATGAAGAAGCTTGGCCACAAAAAACAGCTAGGATAAGTGAGGTAGGCAGAAATAAATGTTCTAGCACATAATAAAGGAGACTAATGAAATTAAAATGCCAGTGGTAGATATCCTGAGACCATTACTGTTCAAACAAGGGAGCATAAAATTGCCAGAAGGTGGACAAAAGTTTATTATTGGCAGTAAATTACTTGGCACCAGGTTGGAGTCAGTATTTTAGGCTCACAGAGTGCTACACCCATTGTTGAGTATTTGAATGACAAATTTGGAGATTTCTGGAGTCTCCTTAGTGACCCATTTGGTCTCTATTACACAAGTATCCTCTATGACCTGAGATGCATCTATGACGTGAAAGAAATTAAATGTATACAAATAGGTAAAGAAGAACTCAAATGATCATATTTGCCAATTATATCATTCTATATTTGGAAGATCCAAAAACTTCCACCCAAATCTTCTGGAACTATAAGTGAATTCAGCAAAGTAGCAGGATATAAAAATCAATACCCATAATTCAAATGCATTCCTATATATCAGTAATGAATCCACTGAAAGAGAAATAACACTACACTGTTCATAATCTCTAAAAATAAAATACTTGGGAATCAATCTGACAGAAGAGGTGAAAAATCTCTAGAATAGAAAACTACAGAACACCAAAAATAAAGAAATTGAAGATCTGAGAAGATGGAAAGACCTCACATGTTCCTACATAGGCAGAATTTATTTGATCTGTTCATGTTAATCCCATAATTTTTAGAAGTCAGTTCATGGATTTTTACCATCTTCTCTACGTGATCAACTTTATTTTCAACATTAAATTTTTTGTCTTCATTGTCTGAAGTTCTGTCTTCCAAATGGTCTAGCCTGTGGGTGATATTTTCCATTGAATTTATAATTGATTAATTTATAATTAATTTATAATTGATTGATTCCTTCATTTTGAGGATTTCTGCTTGTTTTTTTCACAGTCTCTAACTCGTTATTGATCTTTTACTTCCTGTATTTCTCTTTGATTTAACTCTGTATACCATCCTTTATTTTGCAGATCAAATTGACTACGGACATTCTAACTTCTAGACATTTATTCTATTGTGTTGTCCATGGCTTCTCTTATTGACACATCTTGGTTTGTGGTGTTTTCTTCCCTTATTTATTCAAGTTGTAACCCCAGTTGTGGTCAAACCTATAGGCACCCTGGCACTGAACATCCAGGTCGTGACTGTTGTCCCCAGACAGGGGCATTGTGTCCCAAAATGGCAGTGGCAGCAAACAATTGGCACCTGAAACATTTTGATCTTCTGCATATTTAATTCTGAAATTTAACCAAAAATTCAACTTTCATTTCCTGGTTATTTCCAAAACCCAAAATACAATGTCTTTGTGAACATTTTCATTCATGATAGACTTTTGATGCAATACTGACAAACAACAGGGGAAGGCCATGAAGAGACAGCTGTGTGCACAAATCACCTAATAAGAGAAACTAACATACAGACAACTCACCACTTATATAAAACCACTGGTCTGACATGCTGTCTTGCAATCCCAATTCTATCAAACATTTAGCTCTTCCTCTAAAATTAGATTTAGTTATCTTAGATTTAATAATTAATGGATAATATTTGTAGCCATTCAACAAAACTCACTATGTCTCAAATAACTCCAAAAGTGCCAATAATTTTTTTGTAAAACACTTAAACTATCTGTGCATTTTTCCAATTAAACTCCAAGTACTCCTTTTTTCCTTGGGTATACCAGAGGCCACCCTGACCTGGAATTGCTTGTTGTAGGTTGAAATCACATTCTTTGTTATTTCCCAGATTAAGCCTTCTTATTCTTTGTTATTTCCAAAATTAAACCTTCTTGCATAAAGATTCATCTCTATCCCCAACACCTTTGCCATCTTCGAAGATAGCATTCTAATAAAATTAAGTATGCCTTTCTGCCATATGCACTTCACCAAAAGTTAGTGACCATCATTGATACTGAAGCTTAGAAGATAAGGAAAACCACCATAGGTTAATGGGGAATGCTGACAATTTGTATTGGATGTATTTGAAACATATGTATTATGTAGAGACTTAGCAGTCTTGCAGAAGAACTAATTTGTATGGATGCTTTTTATGGTGATTGCTTCTGCCAGTTGTTCTTCAAAACTACATTTGTGTATTCACTGGATGGTTGTGTTTTTGTCTTTATGGTTTGGATGCAATTTTTAAAATCAACAGTGATAACTCAGAAAAAGTACATTCTTATTAGAAAAATGAGTTCTGAGATTCTATTGTTTATGAAATTTATATTGAAAATATAATCCCAAAAAATGTTGATGTACTTTTGCCATCCATATTGGTGAAAAAATTGAGCACAAGAATTTTAAGCATTCAAGACTGCTTGAGAAGGATCAGTCTAAAACATGAGACATATATAAATACATGGTTTAGCAAGTATAACTGTAGTAATATATTTAAAGTTGTATTCAAACCAAGATAAATTTTTAAAATGTATTTTGGTCTATTTTCATCTTTAAGTTTTTTCTGCACTAACAAATGTGAACTAATAAGTGATATATGTCAAATAAATAAGTAAATAAAAGGAAGATCAATAGAGTAGAGGAAAGAGAATAGAGGGAGAGGGTGAGAGAGAGGGAAAGCTGAAGGACACTATGTACAAAAATGGAGTAAATAAAATTCTATGCTTGTTGATTTTGTCCAAATGAACCCAATTACTACATATGACAGTAATTCTCTAAGTAAAAAAGAAAGAAAAAGCCATATATGGCAGTTTTATCAGAACTCCACAGATAATAAAACAATTCCAGTTTACATCAATGCCATCACATACTTAAAATAAAAAGTCATTTAGTTCCTGCAAAAGGTTGTTTGTAATTTAATTTATGAAATCAAAAGTCACTAGAATTTTATTTAGTCATAATTTAATCTGACATCACTATGAATGCTAAGTTAATGTTAGTTATCATATTCTATCAACTGAAATAGAAGCTGCAACTATCAATGCTTACACACACACAGATGCACCCACACAGACACCCAACATAGACTGAATGAAACAGAATTATAAAATTTTAGTTCTGTAGCTCTTGAGGAAAGAACAAAAAAATTTCTGCATGATATTATGTCTTTTTGCTCTTTGGAGCCATTATCAGTAGTGTTTAAAAATGTCTGCCTTTTGAAGAACTATTTTATAAATCAACCTAAAGATCTTAGTGTGGCATTTGACATTTTGAAAACAACCAATATTTTAGTTGAAAATTATTCAAAGTCAGAAATTTTAGTCAAATAATCAGTTAATGGGCAGCTAAAATAAAATTCTTTAAGTTTTTAGCCCATTGAGATAGTTCAGAACAAAGCTTGAAATATGAAAAAAGAATGGGATGACTTTTTCTTGCATAAATATTCATGAAAAAAACACTGGAAGGGAGAGGCAGAAAGGCAGTACCTGCAAACATTTAGGTTTTGATATATTCTCCTATTCTCCAAGAGCAGACCCAGATGGCACCGACTGCAGCTTCCGCCTCAGGTCCCTAGGGGGCGCAGTCAGCGCAGGAAGTCACTGAATCTCCAGCAAAATTGCAGGCGGGAGGGCGGGATGAGTTTGAAAATAAAAGAACTCGAGGGGGCGGGCCAGGGGTGGAGCCACCATTCTCCACTAATCCGCTGCAGACTGGGCACAGCAGCGCCCCAGTGGAAGATGCTATGGGTCTGTGCTTGGGCCCTGATGGCAGCGGTGTCTCCTTGAAAAGCCTGTGCGGGGTGGGCGTTGTTATCAGTGAGAGTGGTCAGCAGTCAGGGGAGAGGGGGCGGGCAGAGTGGTTGTCCCCAAGAGTCTCCCCCAGGCCTCAGATGCTGCTTTTCAGTTCCACCGCTCTCATTCCCACCGAGGCGCAGCTGCCACCGCCTACCCACCCAGGCACCTGGGGTGTTTGGCTCTCTTTGTTCGGCTTCAGCGTGGTGCCCCCTGAACTGGCGGGTCTGGAGTGACCCCAGGGGAGTGACCCCGGTGCCAACACTCTGGAGCCCCATTCAGTGCAGAAGACCCTTGGCCCAGTACGTGGCGATAGGCGGCAAGTTTCAGCCCAGGTGACCTCTGCTGGTGGGCCCTGCAGGACTCCAGCTGCATTAGTTCCGGGGCACTGGGCAAGGTAGGGGGCGCTGGAGGATGGTGGGACTGGCCTACTCGTGGGCCTAGGCGCGGTGGCACCTCCTCAGTGGCCTAGGGTGGGCACAGGTTGGGTGAGCTCTGACTTGTGGGCCTGCACCCGGAGGCACAGCATCACAAACGTGGAGAGCGCAAGCTTCTGGGTCCCCGCCTTTCCCTGGGAGTCAACCAGTCAGGACTGCGTCATCGCTAGCTCTGGAGGTCATGAGTGGGTGACACGGTGTGCCTTTAATCAGTGAAGAATGGAGGAGAGAAAAACTGAGCTAGCTAGTGTGAATGATGCGGCTGCTCTTTCTTCCTTAATCAAAGTCACATAAAAACTTTAAAGCTGTGACCCCGCCCTCCACTCCTTGAAAGAACTTCAGAGAACAGTACCATTACTCTGATTAAAGGTGGGTTGATTAATGTCTGAGTCTCAGCACCACAGTCTTGTTAACTAAGGATGAGTGACATCCGCGGTGGACTTCAAATGCAAAGTGCCAGTCACCAAACCCACCCTTTCAGTCCTCTACCCTGGGCCACATCCTCCATGTCCCCCAAGTTCTGGTTCCCCACCCCAGTTGGGTGTTGTGCAATCCCTGAAGCAAAACTTTCAGCACCCAGATCTTTTCCATTCCACTGTTTCTCCCTCTGTTGACTATTTTGAATACAGCAGTGACCTCTAAAATAGGGAAGGAGGATGCTGATTTCAAATGACCTTTTTAAAATGGAGGTGCAACCTCTTGTGCAAGAGCTTTCCCAACTAATTCTTAATTTTCCAACCAAAGCTTTATCAATCCTGCTTGTTGTGTCTTTCACAGAAGACCCCTCTTTGATGGGGTCTTTAAAACAGAGTAGTGAACTTGTTTTGCTGCTAGCTGCTTTAGAAAAATTAGCTGTACTATTTATTACCTCTATCCTGAAATACTACCAACACTAGGAAAGTGTGCACCCTGGGTTTGATGGAAGTTTCCAGCACTGGCTGTGTCCTGTGTCCAGTGAAGTTCATTTAGATGTGCCAGTGATTTCAGCTTTATAACATTTTAAAGATCTGATCTCAAATTATGGTCAGTTAGCTTAAAAACATAATTTTTAAATTAATGCTTATCTAATGTTTTCAGAGTCATCTCCCTAAGTCTTTCATAAAAGCATTTTTTCATGTTTAACTACATGAAAACAAATTGCTGTATTTCTGGTTAATTCTTCCATTACTTGTAAAACTTTATTTTACTTATATGTGCTTTTTGCTTAATGATTTAGTCTGTGACAAAAGAATTGTCTTTATGTAAAATGGAATATTTGGATTGACTATTTCAGTTGTTTTTGGATTCACCAGAAGTAAGGGAACTCTTTGTTCATATTTTCTATATCATTACAAGCTTCATTTAAATATTAAGGCCTAAATATTTTCAAGTATAATTTTTTCCTCCTAAACTTCTGAAGGAATTCATGGATTCAACTTCATTAATATATAGAAAATAAATTTGCATGTATTTTTTACGTGAATATTGTGCTCTGTGTAGTAATATTGATATGTACGATTGAAAAAAAATACTTACTGAGAATATATGGATGTACAACCAGTTTCCTTCCTGGAATACATTTTCATGAACCATCTAGAAGGTACCATTTGTGATTACTGTTTAGACTTTCCTTTTCAATTTTTCTTGCTTACTTTACCAGACTTCTAAGGAAAACTTGGATAATTTTAAGATGATTATCATTTGGATCTCATTTCAGTGTGGTTCAACCATTTACAATTTTATTTATTCTGCTAAGGTAATTTTATTTTGAGACAACTGTAGATTTATATGTAGTTGTGTTAAAAGAGAGAGACATCTTCTGCCCACTTTATGTAGAGGTGACCACATCTTGACATTAAAGATGATATAGCTCAGGGATAGACCACTTCTGTCACAAGAACCCCTCGTGTTGACCTCTCAAAACCACACCCATGTTCTTATGCTGCCCTCCACACCACTCCTGGTCACCATTAATCCTTTTTGATTTTTATGAGTTTATCATTTCAGGAATGTGTAAATGAATTGTAGAATTTTGATGATCTGGGGTTTGGTTTTGAAAAGTAGAAATATTTCAGTTAATTACTGTAAGTTAGTAAATGTAATTCAGAAGCAGATCCCATATTATTCTTGGTTAGAATGATTGTTCTATTTCCTGATTTTTTCTTGAGTATGTGGGAGAGTTCAATGAGATGTAATAAGTATTTATCTGTCAAATGAATGTTTGAGAATTAATTAGTTTTTCTTCAAGTAAGCTCATTAATATGATTTCCACTGAGATTTTAAAACATAGCAGTTGTCATTATCCCAAGGTTTTTTTTGTAGTGGGGATGGAATCCAGGGTCACCTCACTGCTGAACTACATGTATTTATTTTTATTTTTATTTTCATTTTGAGGAAGGTTCTTACCAAGATGCTTAGGCTGACCTCAAACTTGCAGTTTGCCTACCTAGGCATGTGCCATCATGCTCATTTGCTACACACTTTTTAATTAACAGAGATCACCCCATCTAAATCTTACTGTTTGAATAGTTGCTGCAACTAAATTTACTTCAGAATTATGAAAACTAAGTAACTGTACCCAAGAAGATGTAACACTGGATGAGATATATCTGAATCAAAATTATGTAGGTAGATTTCTAACAAATGATGTAATAAAATACAGAAACACTTTGAGCACTCTCTTTTTTCTACTAACACTTAAAATATGGTAGTAAATTTACAAGAGTACAAAGAAGTTCTTAAGTTTTTCTAAGGATCTCAATTCGAGGTTATTGGCCTGTTTCTATTTATATTTGATCATATGACACATAGTAACAGTTCAGTTGTGGCATCTTCTATGGCTGAAGCCATACCTGACAGATGATGTGTATAAAAAGCTGGTGGTCTGTGCCTGCCCTGGGGAAGCTCATAAGCAGGATACAGAAGCCCACATAATCAGCTAACTATATTAATTAGCTAAAACATCTCCTCTTAGCAATGTACACATGATATAAGTAATAGGTTTTATGTTTCCATCTATAAGGCAAATGTAGGTTACAGATTTGGTGTACTAGTGAGTTAAAATTACCCATTTGCAGACTTTTTCCTCTCTCCATGTTTTAAACATAGATTTACAAGACTATAACCAAAGATGTGTATGGTATTCAGACAATAAATAGAGTTCTCTCTGCCTCCAGTTTTCTAAAATGGACATAAGACTGTAAGTTTGACTTTTAACATCATATGAAAGGTAACAGAGCTGAGAAAGAGAGAATGGGGGTGGGTGAATTGTCCAAAACAGATTCAATAAGACTTGGCACAAATTTGTTTACTTCAAGCTTTTTATGAACAAAGACCAAACAGCAAACTTGTTCATTTCATAATCTTGTTTTGCTACACCAACTCTGCAAATGATCTGAGTGGAACAGGGTGTCCATGAAAGGATAATATACTGTGAAAATGTTAATTTACAACAGATTTTGAGTCCTCTCCAGTTGCTCAAGACCTTGACATCACCTAGAATGGCTTTTTTTTGTTTTTGTTTTTGCTGAAATATGTGAGAGATCTTCTATGGGCGATACAGGGAGAAACATTAAGCACCTTGATGCAAACTGTGCCTCAGTAACAATGGAACATGATGTACTCAGATTAAAGAGACTTTGTTATATACACTTCTTCATCCTAAGTATATCAAACATTGCCTCCCATGTTTGAATAAATACATATAGAAATGATTGGACATTTCCAGATTATGAATCTCACAGATGTCTTGGTGTCTTTCCTTGAACTTCCTCTGTGAGGAGGAAAAATACTTAGTATAGTTTGTTGCTAGATATGTTGCACCAGTTTGCTTTGTTGTATGCAAAAAGGGGGGTTCAGCCCCCAAAAATTGTCCTTTATTTTTTTCACCATAAGCCACATTGAATTATCCCAATTTTTTTCTGAAAAAATTAAAACCACATATTCCATTTGCACCAGTCATTGAAGACTTAGCAGAAAGCTGTGTACTTCAGAGAACAGAGGAATTAACTTTTCCATAAAAATTTTTTAAATGCTCCAGCAGATGATTTCAATGATAATGATTAATTAAAATATTCTGTTATCTGTTTCAGGATTTTTTATGCCATATTCCTAGAAGCATTTTATATTCAATCTCTATTATGAATTGGTCAGTGTTATGAATCAAAGGAATAATGAAGATAAAATTAGTACAAAACAAAGGTAATTATTCTAACTGATGACTCTCCAAAATACTTCTAATATAAATTTCATATATATTTTATATTTCATGGCATATTTATCTTTGATTAATATAATAAATTATAAGTATGAAAATTACTAATATTTAAATCATCCTCAAGGACCTGCGTAAAACAGTTTTTTTTATATTTATGAAAATATTTATTTTTCAGAACACAGAATAGACTATCATCATATTGAATATTTTTCCACAATGTGAACAGTTTATTCTAGCAGAGCCAGTCAATTGTATATTGACAGAAGCTTAGTGCTTCATAGCATCCATTTTATCTAAGCTCAAATATATATCCACAGAGCAAAAAGGTCTATTGAAATTAGAACCCAAAGGGCAAATTTTACTGCTCCTGTCATTTGTGTTACTTTTTCTGTCTTCTTATTAATGGCATTTTTAAAAACTGTACACCATCTGTGTATCTGAATATAATCGGAACTGACACTCATTAGTACACTAGCTCATATTCTAGACCAATGTCAAGCTTATTATCTTAATATAAGTGTTAGCTAAACAGAGGAATTCTTACATTTCATTCGATAACTGAACCAGATCAGACAAAGTGACTCATTCCATCATCTGTAGAAGGTCACAGTATTTTTTTAAAAGACAAAATCAAACCACTTTTGTAATAAAAGGAAACAAAAACTCCGTGTAATTAAATGCTATTTGGGTGAAAGTGCATTATAGGGCATATACTATTTATTTGCTTTACATAAGTTTGCATATATTTAATGTAAATGCTCATATTTGGATTTTAATTAATACCATACATGTAATACTTGAATCTGAATGGAATGGAATGAAGATTTTGAAAGGTCCCAAGAATCATATTGTTTTATTTTATCATTGTCATTTTAATATATTAGTGTTTTTCTTTATTCATTTGACTAAGCCAATTTTAGAAAAAATCCACAACCAAAGCATATATAGTATAGCTGAAAATACTAAATAGTATAGTCTCAGTATATCAGAAGTAGTGATTGTGAATGAATAAAAAATACTTCAACTCATGTATGATGATCTTACATAATATTTTAGAAGTTTTATATGTTGTTAGCACTGTAATAAAATTGATCTGGATAATATGAGTAAAGTATGCTCAACTATGAATAAATGCAATTTATAGTTAACACTGGGTTGTTTTGGAGTATAGTTTTGTTTTCACATTTTATATCAGGAACATATGTTCACAATCTACCAGCTATTCTTTTGATTTACTAAGAAATGATAGTACTTTAATCCTAGTTCACCAACTCCTTGCTCCCTCCTTAATTGTGGGACACTGGGGTTTGAACTTAGGGACAATTTATGACAGAGCACACTGATTTTCCTTTTCAACATGTAAGTCCTCCCTGGGGAGAATATGTAGTGCCATAACACAAGAGAGAGAATGTGCTGGATATCTTGAAGAAGTAAATTTGGTTTTGTAATAAATAGACAGACTTCTGTGAAGATGCTGGAAAAGTGGTTGTTCTAGTGTCCCCAGGTTAAGAGATTCTCATACATAGATCAATGTTCTCTTGGGTTGTTATTCCATCATTGGAAGACCTGCTAAAAGATCAGAGCATGTGAAAACAAAATTGGGTTTATAATTGGATTTCATGGAGTTGCAATCTTTGAGAAGCATTTTGTATGGTATGCTAAGATGATTTGAACATATCTTTAAATGAAAATTTACAAAAATCTTTATAAATATGGTAGAACTCTCGTGGTTGAAACTGCAGTAGAAAATATAGAGAAAACCTGTATAATTTCTTTCACTTCTTCCTCCAAATGGATCCCAAGGTGCAACAGAATTCTAGTGTGCTATGAAAGTGTTTGAACACAATTATCATTATTTGGGTGATAATCTGAAGACATACAACAACCAAAATACAAATTTTTGTACTATCAATTATGATTTTATGATATCTTTGGTCAATTTTTCTATGCCATCAAACATCAGTATCTTCATGCATGACAACTATTGTAGCAGTACTCTTCAGAATAACCAAGTTATAGAACCATCAATGTGCCTGCCAATAGATAAATGGATAAAGAATGTGAGGTATATATATATATATATATATATATATATATATATATACATGCACAATGGAGTTGTGTGCAGTCATAATGAAGCATGTAATTTTATTTTATTTTTTTGTAAATGACAAATTGGATTTGAAGAACATCATGCTAAATTAAATAAGCCTGACACAGAAAGAGAAAATGTTTTCTCTCATATGCTGATGTTGGACAGGAAAGAAAAAATGGTGAATCTCTTGAAAATATTAGGGAGATCAATAAAGTAGAGAAAAGGGATAGAGAGGAACAGGGCTTGTGGGGCATGTGAGGAAGTACTGGGCAATGAAACCTAACAAATTATGCTGTGTTCACATATGAGTGTGAGATTAATATTACTTATATAAACATAACAAATTTTCTAATAAATAATTTTGTTCAGTGTACTGAACAGAAATATTTCATTTACAATAAGTGACAGTGTCTTTTAGAGCTCTTGAAATGATGACAAAAGTAATGATTACAATTTGTTAGCAATTTAAAATGCTTACTATCTGCTGGACATTGTGTGAAGAATATCATATGCATCTTCCCATATAATAATCTCCTTGCTGGCAATGTCACTCTTGAATTATCCAAATGTTTATAGTGATATGTGTAATGTAAAATCAAATGTTCCTCTGAAGTATTACCATGCATTCCAATGCTAAGGCTTAGAATATAGAAAGTTATCATACATAGATCATAACACAAAACTGATGAAATTTTGTTTTTCTCTTGATCTTGTTTATTAAAAATAAATAATTGATGATGAAAGATATACATAAAATAAAAAATAAATTCACTAATAAAACATCAAAATGAAGTATGAATGTAAAGTAATTATTTGAGTAAACTAAAAGTAGGTAGATAGCAATTAATTACAGCAGTTTCAAACTTCATTACCAGCTATTATTGAATACCCTTGGACTTGTCTTAATACCTTGATGAGTAAATTTTGTGTGTTGCTGTTATAGAAGGCAATTTTGTTTTCAACCCTAATAATTACTGTAATGTGTAAATATTTACAATGCTTGGTTTTACATGTCTGCACCATGTGGTAAGGAAGAGTAAAGGTTTTTGAAGTGACACTCAGAGTTAAGAATAGAAGGTGACTCAATCTGTATACCTAAAATTATGCAGGATTAAAATACATGAGGACTATATGAGGAGGATGCATTTACTTGGAGAACAGGAGAGTGAAAGTCACACTGTGGCACATCTCTAGAGCTTAGTATTTCTAGTTAGTAAATTCATCTTTGCATCTGTTCCTGTGTTTCTAATTCTATTCATTCTTCCTTATGATTATTGCCTGTGGACACCAGCCAAAGGGAAGGAGGTATAAATCAAACATACTAGTCCAAATGCTCTTGAGTTACTCTCATTATATAATTAGTAAAGCCATATAATATCTGTTTCAGATGGACAAACTGGATGATAGTAAGAGTGATGCTGCACATATATAGTGCTTTCTTCCAAATGTGTAAACAATATTTGCCACTAAGTTTTATGTATTTGATCCTTAAAGATCCTTTGTATAGGTAGAGTAAATTCTTTAAATCATAGATTTGAAGCCAAAAGAAAACAAGAATTTCCTAAAGTTAAATGAATATTGTTGGCATTGTGTAAAATAAGAACACCTTGAAATGTTTTTAGATGAACACTAGAGTCAACTATGATGCAAATTTATCTGCAAAATCATTCCAAAAAATTCTTTAAAGATTTCTTTATCTTCTCTACTTTCCCTACTTCCTATAAAAATTTTGAGAAAGGACTATTGCATTATTTACTTGTCTCCAACTCTAAGAGTAAACCAGGGGTTAATTCAGACATCAAAAAATTATTTACAGCAAAAAGTTCCAGGAATAAACTGCAGTCCATTTCAGTTTGTAGCAAAAATGGTTATGGAAATTTGCAGCCTGAAGTCTACATTTAGACTTTTCTCTTTGCACAGCATGAATACCACAATGAAATATAGATGAGCATCTTAAAGACAATGCACTCCTGACATAGGAATCAAAGGACTGTGCCACCACTTCCAACCTCCTAGAGCTTTCCTCATGGAAGAAGTATCCCAAAAGATGCAGCAGCAGGACCAAGCCTCCTGGCTGTCTTCCAGAAACCAAGTGATAAGTTTGCTTTTTCTCTTTAATAGAACCTTCATTCAACAAAAATGTTTATTTAATGAGCATAAATTTTGTACGAAGGCAAAAATCCAACCTCCAACCACATGAAGCAATTTTCTTTCAAATTTTCCAGTAAGTGTTTTTTAAAAAAGGATAGAGCTCTAGTGGAATTTTTACAAATCAGCAAGAGTCGTCGTTTCTCTATAACCAGCAGCAATTAGCAATAAAGTAGCCATACTGTTCCTTCTTGCTTCAGCATTTTTTCCCATTTTATGTCTTGCCTAGAGCAGGTCAAAGACAAAGACAAGGAGGAGGCGGCTTGGCCTGGCCTGACCTGTCAGGGCGCGGGCAGCGGTGGTCCAGCACCATGTCCCTGCAGTGCGGGATGGAGGAGACGCCCCTCGCAGGTAGTTACCAGGCGGCGGATTGTTCCCAAAGGACTTCGGCTACGGTGTGGAGGAGGAGGAAGAGGAGGCAGCGGCGGAGGGCCACGGGGTTGGGGCGGGGGCCGGCGGCGGCTGTGGCCCGGGGGGCGCTGACAGCTCCAAGCCCAGGATTCTGCTCATGGGGCTGTGGTGCAGCGGCAAGTCCTCCATCCAGAAGGTGGTGTTTCATAAGATGTCGACCAATGAGACCCTCTTTTCGGAGACTACCAACAAGATTTATAAAGACGACATTTCCAACAGCTCCTTCGTGAATTTCCAGATTTGGAATTTTCCTGGGCAAATGGACTTTTTTGACCCAACCTTTGACTACGAGATGAACTTCAGGGGAAACAGGAGCATTACTATATGTCATTGATGCACAGGATGACTACATGGAGGCTTTAACAAGACTTCACATTACTGTTTCTAAAGCCTACAAAGTTAACCCGAACATGAATTTTGAGGTTTTTATTCACAAAGTTGATGGTCTGTCTGATGATCACAAAATAGAAACACAGAGGGACATTTATCAGAGGGCCAATGATGACCTTGCAGATGCTGGGTTAGAAAAACTCCATCTTAGCTTTTATTTGACTAGTATCTATGACCACTCAATATTTGAAGCCTTTAGTAAGGTGGTGCAGAAACTCATTCCACAACTGCCGACCTTGGAAAACCTATTAAATATCTTTATATCAAATACAGGTATTGAAAAAGCTTTTCTCTTTGACGTTGTCAGCAAAATCTACATTGCAACAGACAGTTCCCCAGTGGATATGCAATCTTATGAACTTTGCTGTGACATGACTGATGTTGTAATTGATGTGTCTTGTATATATGGGTTAAAAGAAGATGGAAGTGGAAGTGCTTATGACAAAGAATCTATGGCAATTATCAAGCTGAATAATACAATGGTCCTTTATTTAAAGGAGGTGACTAAATTTTTGGCACTGGTCTGCATTCTTAGGGAAGAGAGCATTGAACGAAAAGGTTTAATAGACTACAACTTCCACTGTTTCTGAAAAGCTATTCATGAGGTTTTTGAGGTGGGTGTGACTTCTCATAGGAGCTGTAGTCACCAGACCAGTGTTCCTAGCCTGAAAGCATTGGCACACAATGGCACGCCGCAAAATGCCATCCAGTCTGAATTCCAGCACTGGGGCTCGATGCCAGCTTACTCTTCAGTCCAGGGTCAGATGCCACATGCTGCAGGACATGGGAGCTGCTGCTTTGTGGGAATCTGGTGCCTGTCCCACTAGAGACGAGGGGTAGAGTTTCTCATTTGGATGAAAACCCCTTCAACCAGCGGTATACAACTGAAGTTACTATTTCTTTTTTAAAAAATGGCAAAAAAGAATTCTAGACACCACAGAACTCAAGTGTGTCTTTCTCCTCTTTTGGGTCCTACTTTAAATAGTTGGAATATTTTGGACCTGGAGATCACACCATTTATCCATCATACCAGGGAATGTTGCCATCAGTTCCAGCTGAGAATAATAGAAAAACTGAATTTTCATATGCTTCCTTTAGACTTTTGTTTGAGTATTCTGTAAAACCCTGCTATGCTTAAGTTCTAACACTGCCTCTCTGAGATCAGTTTTGGACATTGCACCTCTAAGACCTTTGAAATGCACTCACTTGCTAACTCAAGGATGCATCGTCTGACTGCAGCAAGACATTCCTAGGATTGTTACTGAAGAAATGAGAGAAAATTTTGTGCTGCATCAGGTGGAGAGCAAGACTCAACAGTGGCTGCACCCATTTCCTGGGAAGTATTGAGGAAAAAATCTTTGAAGCAGAAGAAAATTTTTACACCTATGTTTTGAGTACCAGATGTATAAGTTTTTTCTCCTGTGTTTGATATATGATCATGCTCAATATAACAAAGGGAGTTTAAATACTTTTTTCCCCACAGTTCTCTTCTAGGGGAGAAACTCATTATGTCACTGAAATATTTAATCCACTTTTCTTTAATCTTGATATCAGCCTCCCCATACCTTTTATTCTAAGCTATCTAGATTCTTTAAAAATTGATGTTTGTTGATCACGAATGACTCTAAGGTACTGGGTAAACTCCACTGGGAGTCAGAGAGAGCATGCTGTGCCACATGTGTTGTTTAACATACCTTGTCTCCAGTATTCTGACACCAAGTGTCAACTGTGGTACTTTCTTCACCTAGGATATTAATTTGTAATTGTTCCTTTTGTCAGTGGTTGATACCTTTCTATTGATTTAAATTTACACATTATTTTTACTTCACATGCCCAGTATTCATATGTCCCAAAGCCACTGGACCACTTGAGTACTTAAGTGCCACTGTTTAATGAAATATATATATTCAAGTCTGTAAACCTAACAGTGTGACTTGGAGTGCTTCCTGCAGGTAATTCTGACTGTTGAGCATTTACATGGACCATGGTGATATCCAGAAGAAAAATGTTTTTATATTTATAGATTTCATTGAACTATATATAAAATGGGTATCAATAAATGTATTTACTCAAAAAAAAAAAAGGCAAAGACAATGCTCTAGGTGCTTCAGGGCTTTCCTGGTGCTCTAATACACTGCACTGTGTGTTCCCTCACATGGTTACATTGGATAAAGGAGGTTGTCAGTGATGAGTGTCAGAAGACTGTGATGACCTGCCTGAACACTGATGCTGATTACTATGTGAGGACTAACATGATTTCTACATAATATTTTCCTTTTCCCCTTAATATGATATAAATTGTGTGAAATCACTCTCTGTTATTCACCCTGTAATGTAGTTTGTAGTGTATTAACTCTGATGTTCACTGTGAGGCCTCTGTAAGTTACCATCACCCATTCTTGACATTTAACCTTAGAGTGCAAAAAAAAGATGTTAAAAGAAACCAAAAAAGGCAGAAGCATTAGTGAGACAGCTGAATTTCTATATCTGCCTTTGTCAGTTTGAAGCAACTGTGGGATTCTGTGAAGAGTGGCATTGTCTTTTGTAAATGAGCAAACGGAGGCCTAAGCACTAAAAACTAAAGAGAATATATAAAACCTGAGAGGTGACCCTTACATATAACAATGTTTGACATCATCTGAATGCCACATAAAATTCAAAAAATCTTCATCTGAGTACAAAATAATTCATGTAGTATTAAGAAAAAAGTAGCACATACTATATTTAAATTCACTGTACAGTGATTTTACTTTGTGGTAAAATTTTACATATACATCCAAAGGGAGAAAACTGTCAAATTATTGACACTGATTTTCATTAAGGTCTTCCATGATTTTAAGTATTAGTATTCAAAAATCTCCCTTTAAATAATGCATACATAATTGTTGTATTCATGTCTGTATTTCCATATCAAAACATCTTTTTTTCTGAAATAACTATAATATTGGTGTGCAATTTACTAAATATTCTCCCTGTTGATACAGTCTTTTAATTTTATTGGGAGGAGTTTTGTAACTGCCCTCTCTTCTCTTTCTTCAGCCATTATTTATGGTAAAATTCAATGAAAACTATGGATGTTTTCTTATTAAGTTCTTTTTTGTAGAACCTCACATTCCTTTAAGCTCTCCCATTCTTTACATTCTTAATTTCCTCCTGTCTTTCTTCTCTCCTCCACATTCAACTTGAATTTCATGTTTATCAAGGTATGCTCCCATTTACAGGGTTACTTTTTAAAAATTTTTCTTAATGCATTACAATTATAAATAAAACTATGTTCTATTTTGACATAATTACACAAGCACAGAAAATAATTTTCTCCAATTCAAGCCCCAGATTCCCCCATTAGATTTTCTCCTCATTCCCCTGTTGCCTTTCCTCTATTCTATTGGACTTTCTTTTTTATATTTATTGATATTTGTCTCTTATCATTTATTTATTTATTTATTCATTCATTCATTCATTTATTTATTCATTGGTTCTTTTTGTCTATGACAGTAAAATTCATTTTGATATAATTTTACAAGCATGGAATATATCCCATTCTAATTAGGACCCCTACTCTGTGAATGTACCTGGTGATGGGGTTTAGTGTGTAACTTTCATTTATATACATAGGAAAACTGTTAATTTCATTCCACTCTCTTTCCTTTTCCTATCCCCCTCCCTTCCACCCATTCCACATTGTCTAATCTACTGAAAATCCATTATTTCTCTTATGCCCTCATTAATGTGGTTTAGCTTCCACATATCAGAGAAAACATTCAACCTTTGGCTTTTGGAATTGGGTTATTTCACTTAGCATAATAGTCTACAGATCTGTCTATTTACTGTCAAACGCCATGAAGTAATTCTTTTTTTATGTCATTCTTTTTTATGTCCATGTAATATTCCAGGGTGTATCTACACCACATTTTCTTTATTCATTCATCTGTTGAAGGGTAACCCAGTCGGTCCCAAAGCTTAGTTATTGCAAAGTGAGATGCTTTAAACATTGACGTGGGCACATTATTTAGTATGCTGATTTTAACTACTTTGTGTACCGAGGAGTGGGATAACTTGGTCAAATGGTGGCTCCATTCTTAGTTTTTGGGGATATCCACACTGCTTTTCAGGGTGGTGCAACAATTTGTAGTTCCACCAGCCATGTATGAGTGAACCTTGTTCCCCATGTGCTCACAAGCTAATGAACTTTAGTGTTACTTGTATTCTTGAAAATTGCCAATCTAAAAGATGCAAAATCTTAGTGTGGTTTTAATTTGCATTATTCTAATAGCAAGAGAGGTTAAACATTTTTTCACTTGTTTCCCATTTGTATTTCCTCTTCTATAAAGTGTCTCTTCAATTCCTTTGCCAATTTATTGATTTTTTAAAAATTAAATTTTGAATTATTTTTTGTCTTGGAAATTAACACCCTATCTGAGGAGCAGATAGCAAAGGTTTTTTTCCCCACTGTATAGGCATTCTATCCATGCTCTTGATTGTGTCTTTTGCTATGAAGAAGTTTTTAGTTTGATGTCATCATATTTATTGTCTTGAATTTTTTTTTTTTTTTTTTTGTGGTACTAGGGATTGAACCCAGGACCTTGTACTTACCAGGCAAGCACTCTACCAACTGAGCTATATCCTTGTCTTTTGATTTTAATTTTTGTGCTTTAAGTATTTTTTTGAAGAATCAGTTTCTGTACCAATATGTTGCATTGTTGGTCTAACAAAATTTTTCCAGTGTGTGCAGCATTGCTGATCCAGTATTAAGCCCTTGATCCACATTGAGTTGAGTTTTGTATAGGGTGAGAGATAGGGTTAGCTTTCAATATGTTACATATGGATTTCCAATTTTTCCAGCACCATCTGTTGAAGAGGCTATCTTTTCTCCAGTGAATATTTTTGATGCCTTTGTTTAGTATGAGATAACTATATTCTGTGGGTTTGTCTCTGTGCCTTCTATTCCACTCCATTCATCTTCTTGCCTCTTTTGGTGCCAATACCATGCTGTTGTGTTACTATAGCACTCGAGTATAAAGTCGGGTAACAAGATACCTCCTGCTTCACTTTTCTTGCTAAGGATTGCTTAATATTCTTGGCTTCTTATTTTTACAATTGAATTTTATGACTTTTTTTTAAATTTCCATGAAGAAGATCATTGGAATTTTGATGGAATTTTCACTGTGTCTGTGTAGTGCTTTTAGTATTAAGGACATTTTGGTTAATATTCTGCCTATCCAATAACATGAGAGGTTCTTCTGTCTTCTGAGGTCTTCCTCAATTTCTTTATTTAGTGTTGTGTTTTTTTCCTTTTTTTTTTTTCACTATAGAAGTCTTTCACTTCTTTTGATAGACCGATTCCCAAGTATTGTATTTATTTATATTTGAGGGGTTATTGTTAGTGGGTTAGTTATCTTAATTTATCTTCCAACTGATTTTTCTTGGAGTATAGGTGTACAATTGGTTTATGAGTGTAAACTTTGAATCCTGATAATTTTTTGATTTAATTTATGAGTTCTATAAATTTTCTGGTGGAGTTTTGGGGTCTTATAAATCTAGGATCATGCTGTTAGCAAACAGGGATAGGTTTAGCACTTCTTTTCCTAACTGTGTTCCTTCAATTTCTTTCTTTTGCCTAATTGTTTTGAGTAGGTATTCTAGGACTATGATGAATAGATTGTAAAAGTGGGTATACCTTTCTTGTTCCTCTTTTTAGAGGTAATGGTTTCAATTATTCTCTGTTTAGAATGCTGATTGTTGTGGGGTTGGTGTATATACTTCTACAATGTTGAGTTACGTTCCTTCTATCTCTACATTTTCTAGTGTTTTGATCACAAATGTATTATGCACTGCAGGCAGCAAATTTTTGGATTTTTCTTTTTAATCCAACCTGCAAGTCTATGTCTTTTGATTGATGAGTCCAGGCCATTAACATTCAGGGTTATTATTGAGATATGATTTGTATTACGGATCATTTGGCTCATTTTTTTTGACACTACTTGGTTTCTCCTTTATTTGGCTGGTCCTTTATGGTAGTTCCTCCCTTTGCTTATTATCATCATTGTTTTTCATCTCTTCCTCAAGGAATAATTTGTTCAGAATGTTCTTCAATGCTGGCTTCCTTTTTGTAAATTCTTTTAGTTTTTGTTTATCATGGAAGGATTTTGTTTCATCATCAAATCTGAAGGTAAGTTTTGCTGAGTATTGGATTCTTGGTTGGCATCCGTTTTCTTTCAGGGCTTGAAAACTGTTGTTCCAGGTCCTTCTAGCTTGTAGGGTCTGGATTAAAATATCTGCTCATATCTGTATTGGTTTCCCTCTGAATGTAATTTGACTCTTTTCTCTCACAGCCTTTAAAATTCTGTCTCTATTTTGTATGTTAGGTATTTTTATTTTAATGTGCCTTGGTGTGGGTTTGTTGTAATTTTGTATATTTGGAGTCCTATAAGCCTCTCGTACTTGATTTTCCATTTCATTCTTCAGATTTGGGAAATTTTCTGATATTATTTCATTGAACAGATTATTAATTCTTTTGGTTTGTTTCTCTGTGCCTTCCTCAATCCCAATCATTCTTAAATTTGGTCTTTTCATAATATCCCATAATTCTTAAAGTTTCTGTTCATGATTTCTTACCATCTTCTATGTTTGTCAAATTTGTTTTCCAGATTAAATATTTTGTCTTCAATATCTGAGGTTCTGTCATCCAGATGTTCTATTCTATTGGGTATGCTTTCTATGGAGTTTTTAATTTGGTTTATTGTTTTCTTCATTTCAAGGATTTCTGTTTGGTTATTTTTTAGTACCTCTAACTCTTTATTTAAATGATATTTTGCTTCCTGCATTTGCTCTTTTAACTGTTGATTTGGGCAATCATTCAGTGCCTACATTTGCTCTTTTATCTCATCATTCAATGCCTGCATTTGCTCTTTCATCTCATCATTCAATACCTTCATTTGCTCTTGCATCTCCTTGTTTGCTTTTCTGATAATTTTAATTATGTACATTCTGAACTCCCTTTCTGACATTTCTTCTGCCATGATGTCATTGGATTTTATTGCTATAATGTCTAGGTTTGTTTGGGACATTTCATTCCCTTGTTTTCTCACATTGCCCAGGTATCTACCCCTCTGGTAGTGAAACTCTGGGATATTGCAAATTTATTATATTGACTAATATTATCTCTGTAGATTTCCAAAAATTCACCTCTTAGCCTTCAGTAGCCTGAAATCTTGGAGGTACTTGATAATGTGGTGCTCCAGTAGAAAGTTGCCCCTCTAGGGGTGGTGGCCTTCAGGTGGTGTATAATCCCTGTCAGTGGGCAAAGGCACCTCCACATGTTGAATGATGGTCAAAGAGGGACTGGACTGCATACTGGGGCCCATCTGATCTGGGCCTGTGTCTCTGGTTCTACTGCCTTGGTTGGAAAGCCTCACCCAGTGGTGAAGATTCACCCAGTGGGGAAGTTTCACTGGGCATCTCTCCTCTGAACAGTTTCTTTCAGTTCAGAACTATGACCTGGACTGGGAAGCCCTCCTCTGTGATGTTCCCAGGGGTCTTGATCTACTGCCTGGGCTGGAGAGCCTGTCCCTGTGAGGGATGAATCTCTGAGCAGCCCTCCTCTGGTACATTCTCTGGGGACTGGAACAACTGCTTGGGCCTAAAACTCTCACTCTAAGTCAAAGCCTCTCGCTGTGCAGCCCTACTCTGCAATGCTCCCAGTTGACTGGGTTCTCGGCTCTAGTAGGGGAGTCTTACTGGGTCACTCTACTCCATGAAGTTCCCTGCATTTCAGGACTACTGCTCCATCCAGGGAGACTGACCAGTGTGAAGGACTCACCTGGTGCCTCTGAGTTGGTCCCCAGTCTCTCAACACCTCCTCTTCTTGACTTCTGACTCTTGTCAAAGGTCCTCTAGCCTCCTATAGGTGTCTCAGGAAGGTAGCTGCCCTTCTAATGATAATGGCCACATCCTCAGGAATAATCAAAATGCCTACACCAGCCTATACAGAAGCCTCTGGCTAGCTCTGAGATGCAGGGAGGCTGGATGGTCAGCCGGCTTGCTCCACGATGGCAACAGAGTTTGGCATGGTCGTCAGGCGGGGTCACTCAGTGATGGCATCTGTGCTTGGCATGGTGTTGGGCAAGTTGACTGCCTGTCACTTAGTTCCACAAGGCAGGTGTGTTAGTTGCCCGCCTGCTACTTCTGCATTGCAGCCGGCAAGACTCACCCACCAGCTCACTCTACAACTGCGACCTACTGGTGATGGCACCGCCCACGGTGCAGGGGTCAGGCGGGTTCCCTCAGTGATGGTGTCTGTGCTTGGCCTGGTAGTTGGGTGGGTTCTGATTCATTGATTTAAAAAAAAAAAAACTTAAAAAATCTCAATTTCATTGTTTTGGGCTCTGATTTTAACTGATTTCTGTATTGATTTGTTTTTTTTTTTTTTGCATTGGGATCATAAGATGGAATGTTAGATTATTTATTTGGTGTCTTTCAGGGTTTTTTCAATGTATGCAATTTTTTTTGATGTATTGAAAGTTCAGTGTTATAAACTTTCTTAAAATCACCTTCTTAGTGTCCTGGAGATTATGGTATTTTGCATCATTATTATCTTTTACCTCTATGTAATTTTTATATCACTCCTAATTTCTTCTGCTCTCCATCAATCACTAGTGAGTTTTTCAAACTACAGGTATTTGGGTAAGTTTTATTTATCTTAGCCCTTAATTCTAATTATTTTTTCATTATGATCTGATAGAATGCTAGGTATTATTTATTTTTGAAATTGCCTAAAGTTTCTTTGTGTCCTAAAATATGGTATATTTTAGAACAGTTTACATTTACTGGTGAGAATAAATTGTATTCAGTCACTGATTGATTAAATGTTATACATATATTAATATAACATAAGTATAAATATATATTCTAAATTGTACTTTTTTAGTTACATATATTGTTTAGTTTTTGTTTGTATAATATGTCTAAGATGACAGATAACTTTTAAAATCACTGAGTATTATGGTTTTGTGGTCTTGTGGTCTTTTTGATTCTTGATATTGAGAAGGGTTTGTTTGATATATGTAGATGCTCCATTTTGGGGGCATAGTTGCAACTGATAATTCTTGTTATTTTATAACTCCCTTAAGCATTATGAAATGATTTTCTTTGCCTCTTTTGATTGACTTTAGCTTGAATCCCACTTTATCAGATATGAGAATAGAAACACCTGCTTGCTTATTGATCCATGTGAGAGATAAGTATTTTACCATCAATTTATCTTCCATCTGTGTATGTCTTTGCCTATGAACTGAGTTGGAAAAAGCATATTGTTGGGTCTAGCTTTTAATTGGATCTATGTATTTTGATTGATGAATTGAGTCCATTAAAGCACAGAATTATTTTTTATTTCCTGTCATTTTGATTTATTTCTAGTTTTAAAGTTGAATTTGATTTTCCTTTGATTCTCCTAGTATAGTTTCATCCTCTAAAGCTTTTCAAGTTTTCTCCAGTCTTCTTCATGAAATATTTTATTGAATATGTTTCATAGTTCCAACTTTCAAGCTGTGAGTTATTTTAACTTTTTTTTATCGTGGAAAATTTTTATTTTTTCCTCAAATATGAATCTTAATTTTCCTGGTCATTGTATTCTTGGATAGTGCACCTTGTCCTTTAGGGTTTTGTGCAAAATATTTCATGCCCTCCTAGCTTTTAGATTTTGGGTTGAAAAGTCAGCTGAAATCTACAGTAGCTTACTTCTAAATGTGACCAGTAACTTCTCTCTAGTTGCTTCAATTTCTGCCCATCTGCCCTTTTCCTGTAAGTTTGGTATTTTTATAATAATGTCCTTTAATGCTTAATTTGAATTGTCAACTTGACTGGATTAAAAGAGCAGATGATTAACAGGCCTCTGGTTGTGTCAATGAGGGTGAGTCTAGGAATGATTGAAATGTGGGATAGTGAATTGAAGTGGAGACCCCCCCTAAGCATGGATGGCACCACCCAATTGGATGGAATAAAAACTGGAGGGACAAGGAAGAAAATGCAGATGCATGCTCCACTCTTCTTGAAGAGGTTCTTGATCAGTGATTGGATCATCTGAGGATATCAGACTCATACTTCTTCACTCTTTCAAAGTGAACTCTGCCAGTGACTCTTCATGTAGTTTCCAGAAGCCTTTTTCTCAAACTAGGGTAGCACTGTTAATTCTTCTTATTCTAGAGTTTCTTTTTCTTGGACTGTGTAGCATCTGGTTCTTTCACCTCTCCTGCTGCAGACAGCAATTGTGGACTATCCAGATTCTGGTCATGTAAGCCAATCTAATAAACCCTCTTTACAATCATACTTTCAGATGATTATTTTTTTAAATTTACTTTTATTGTAAACAAATGGGATACTTGTTGTTTCTGTTTGTACATGGAGTAACAGCATACATATGCATAATCATACATTTACATAGGGTAATGATATTTGATTCATTCTGTTATTATTTCCTCCCCCACACTGCTCCCACCCCTTTTTCCCTCTATACAGTCCCTCCTTCTTTTATTTTTGCCCCTTCAACCCCCCATTATGTGTCATCATTTGCTTATAAGTGAGATCATTCATCCTTTGTTTTTTTGAGATTGGCTTATCTCACTTAGCATGATATTCTCCAATTGCATCCATTTGCTTGCAAATGCCATAATTTTATTATTCTTTATAGCTGAGTAATATTCCATTGTGTATATTACTTATTATATATATATATATATATATATATATATATATATATATATATATACATATCACAGTTTTTTTTCCCACTCATCAATTGAACGACATCTAGGTTGTTTCCACAGTCTGGCTATTGTGAATTGAGCAGCTATGAACATTGATGTGACTGTATCTCTGTAGTATGCTGATTTTAAGTCCTTTTGGTATAGACTGAGAAGTGGGATAGCTGGGTCAAATGGTGGGTCCATTCCAATTTTTCTAAGGAATCTTCACACTGCTTTCCAGAATGGCTGCACTAATTTGCATCCCCACCAGCAATGTATGAGTGTACCTTTTTCCCTACATTCTCTCCAACACCTATTGTTGCTTGTATTCTGGATAATCACCATTCTAATTGGGGTGAAATGGAATCTTAGTGTAGTTTTGATTTGCATTTCTCTTATTACTAAAGATGGTAAACATATTTTCATATATTGTTGATTGTGTGTAGATCTTCTTCTGTGAAGCATCTGTTCATATCCTTAGCCCATTTGTTGATTGGGTTATTTGTATTCTTGGTGTAGAGTTTTTTGAGTTCTTTATATATTCTGGAAATTAGTGCTATATCTGATGTATGAGTGGCAAAGATATTCTCCCACTCCGGAGGCTCTCTCTTTGCATTGCTGATAGTTTTCTTTGCTGAGAAAAAGCTATTTAGTTTGAATCTATCCCAGTTATTTATTCTTGCTTTTATTTCTTGTACAATGGAAGTCCTGTTAAGGAAGTCTGATTCTCAGCCAACAAGTTTTCTTCTATAAGATGCAGGGTCTCTGTTCTGATTTCAAGGTCCTTGATCCAGTGTGAGTTGATTTTTGTGCAGGGTGAGAGATAGGGGTTTAAATTCATTCTATTGCATATCATTTTCCAGTTTTCCCAGCACCATTTGTTGAAGAGGCCATCTTTTTCTATTGCATATTTTTGGCACCTTTGTCTAGTATGAGAAAATTGTATTTATTTCGGTTTGTGTCCATATCCTCTATTCAGCACCATTGATCTACCTGTCTATTTTGGTGCCAATACCATGCTGTTTTTGTTACTATTGCTTTGTATTATAGTTGAAGTTCCGGTATTGTGATACCCCCCTGTTTCATTCTTCCTACTAAGGACTGCTTTAGCTATTCTGGGTTCCTTATTCTTCCAGATGAATTTCATGATTGCTTGCTCTATTTCTGTTAGTTACTTCATTGGGATTTTAATTGGCATTGCACTGTATCTGTATAGCACTTTTGGTAGTATGGCCATTTTGACAATATTAATTCTGCCTATCCAAGAACATGGGAGACCTTTCTGTCTTCTAAGGTCTTCATCAATTTCTTCAATACTTTGTAGTTTTCTTTGTAGAGATCTTTTACCTCTTTGGTTAGATTGATTCCCAAGTTATTATTTTATTTTTTTTTGAGGCTACTGCAAATGGAGTTGTTTTCCTCATTTCCCTTTCAGCTGTTTCATCATGTGTGTATAAAAATGATTTAGATTTATGCGTGTTGATTTTATAGCCTTCTATTTTGCTGAATTCATTGATGAGCTCTAGAAGTTTTCTGGAGGAGGTTTTTGGATCCTCTAAATATAGAATCATGTCATCCACAAATAGTGACAGCTTAAGTTCCTCTTTTCATATTTGTATCCTTTTAATTTCTTTAGTCTGCCTAATTGCTCTGGTGAGAGTTTCAAGGACAATGTTGAATAGAAGTGATGAAAGAGGACATCCCTGTCTTGTTCCCATTTTTAAAGGGAATGGTTTCAGTTTTTCTCCATTAGGAATGATGTTGGCCATGGGCTTAGCATAAATAGCCTTTACAATGTTGAGGTATGTTTCTCCTATCCCTATTTATTATAGTGTTTTGAGCATGAAGGGGTGTTGTATTTTGTAGAACACTTTTTCTGCATCGATTGAAATAACCTTATGATTCTTATCCTTTAGTCTATTGTCATGATGGATTATGTTTATTGATTTATGAATGTTAAATCATCCTTGTATTTGAGGGGTGAACCCCACTTGATAGTGGTGTACAATTTTCTTAATATGTTTTTGATACAGTTAGCCACTATTTTGTTAAGTATCTTTGCATCTATATTCATCTTTGATATTGGTCTAAAATTTTCATTCCTTGATGTGTCTTTGCCTGGTTTGGGTATGAGGGTGATATTAGTTTCATAGAATGAGTTTGGTAGGGCACTCTCCTTTTCTATTTCCTGGAATATTATTGGAATTAGTTCTTCTTTGAAGGTCTTGTAGATCTTGGCTGAGAATCTGTCTGGTCCTGCACTTTTCTTGGATGGTAGATTTTTAATGGCTTCTTCTATTTCTTTGCTTGATATTGATCTGCTTAAATTGTGTATATCCTCCTGGTTCAGTTTGGAAGGATGATATGTCTCTAGAAATTTGTCAATGTCTTTGGTAGTTTCTATTTTGTTGGAATACAGATTTTCTAAGAAGCTTCACATTATGTTCTGTATCTCAGTGATGTCTGTCATGATATTTCCTTTGTCATCACAAATTTTAGTAATTTGAGTTTTTTCTCTCCTTCTCTTTGTTAGTGTGACTAAGGGTTTGTCTATTTTGTTTACTTTCTCAAAAAACAAGCTTTTTGTTTTGTCAATTTTTTGAATTGCTTCTTTTGTTTCAATTTCATTGATTTCAGCTCTGACTTTCGTTATTTCCTGTCTTCTACTACTTTTGCTGTTATTCTGTTCTTCTTTTTCTAGGGCTTTGAGCTGTAATGTTAGGTCATTTAGTTGTTGACTTTTCATTCTTTTCTGGAATGTGCTCCATGCAATGAATTTTCCCCTTAGTACTGCTTTTATAGTGTCCCAGAGAATTTGATATGTTGTATCATCGTTCTAATTGACCTCTAAGAATTTTTTTTTTATCTCCTCCCTGATGTTTTTTGTTATCCATGTTTTATTCAAGAACATATTGTTTAGTCTCCAGTTGTTGGAGTAATTTCTGTTTATTATTTTGTCATTGATTTCTATTATCAGTCCATTATGATCTGATAGAACAAAAGGCAGTATCTCTACTTTTTGCATATCCTAAGGGCTGCTTTGTGGCATAACATATGGTCTATTTTTGAAATGTTCCATGTGCTGCTGAGAAGAAAGTGAATCCACTCATTAATGGATAGGATATTCTATATATGTCTATTAGGTCTATATTATTGATTGTTTTATTGAGTTCTATGGTTTCTTTGGTTGGTTTTTGTTTGGAAGATGTATCTAGTGGTGACACCGGTGCATTAAATCCACCCAGGATTATTGTGTTGTTGTCTATGTGATTCCTGAAATTGAGGAGGATTTATTTGATGTACAGGGATGCACCACTGTTTGGGGCATAAATATTTACAATCATTATGTCTTCCTGATTTATGGTTCCCTAAATCAGTATGAAATGTTCTTCTTTATCCCTTCTGACTAACTTTGGCTTGAAGTCCACTTTATCTGATATAAGGATGGAAACCCCCACTTTTTTACTGAGTCCATGTGCATGGTAGGTTTTTCCCCATCCTTTCAACTTTAGTCTGTGTATGTCTTTTTCTATGAGATGAATCTCTTGCAGGCAACATATTGTTGTGTCTTTTTTTCTAATCCATTCTGCCAGTGTATGTCTTTTGATTGATGAGTTTAGGCCATTAATGTTCAGGGTTATTATTGAGATATGATTTGTATTCCCAGTCATTTGGCTTATTTTTGGTTTTTAAGTTGACTTGGTTTCTTCTCCTTTGGGTTGTTTTTCTCTAAGGTATTTCCTCCCTTTGCTGACCTACATTGTTGTTTTTCATTTCCTCCTCATGGAATATTTTGTTGAAAACATTCTGTAGCACAGGCTTTCTATTTGTAAATTCTTTTAAGTTTTGTTTATCATGGAAGGATTTTATTTCATCTTCAAATCTGAAGGTTAGCTTTGCAGGGTATAGGATTCTTGGTTGGCAACCATGTTATTTCAGAGCTTGAAATATGTTGTTCCAGGCCCTTCTAGATTTTAGAGTCTGGGTTAAGAAGTCAGCTGCTATCTCTATTGGTTTACCCCTATATGTAATCTGATGCTCTTCTCTCATGGCCTTCAAAATCCTATCATTATTTTGAATGTTAGGCATTTTCATTATAATGTGCCTTGTTTTGAACCTGTTGTGATTTTGTTCATTTGGTGTTCTGTAAGCCTCTTATATTTGATTTTCCATTTCATTCTTCAGGTTTGGGAAATTTTCTGATATCATTTCATTGAATAGGTTGTTCATTCCTTTGTTTATATCTCTGTGCCTTTGCCATTCTCAATAATTCTCAAATTTCGTCTTTTCATGATATCCCATATTTCTTGGATATTCTGTTCATGATTTCTTACCTTCTCCATTTGGGCAACTTTTTTTCAAGATTAAACATTTTGTCTTCATTGTCTTAGGTTCTGTCTTCCATGTTTTCTAGTCTTTTGGTGATGCTTTCCATTTAGTTTTTTATTTGTTTACTATGTACTTCATTTCAAGGATTTCCATTATTTTATTTTTTTTTAGAATCTCTATCTCTTTGTTTTTTTTTTTGGTCAGTTCTTAACTTGGTAATTTACTGATGAGTCTGTTCCACTGGGGTGGGGTGGGGGGTGGAGGGAATAAGCAGGCATTTCTTTAAAATCTCAATCCCGATTAAAGTGAGAGATCTTAAAAAAAAGTATATTGGTGGTTACTGTTTCCCTTAAAATATATTTCAAGAAATGCAGAGGAAACCATAATTTAAAATGGAAATAAGAAGTGCTCTCAGGGGATCTGAGAAAACAGTATCAAATATATTATTTAAAAATTTAAATATTATATATAAAAGTATATTTCACAAGAAACTTATATATATAAGTATATATATATATAAGTATGAGAATATATATATATATATATATATATATATATATATATATATATACTTGAAAATCTTACTATAAAGGGGCCACCTCTTTTGCACACACTGATCCACGAGTAAAGACTAACTTTACCCTATCTGTGTTATCTTAACTGTCACAGGACCTGGGGTAGTACTCAGACGCATCTGAGAACTTGTGGGCATCAAGTTTGGCTCTATTTGATTCATGTGAAATCAACCCATCAGTAGCCTGAGACTAATATCCCAGGGGTCAGGGTGGGGGTCCTGGGTGCACTTCAGGGTGGCCAGGGCCATATAACCTAGGGTGGTGCAAAGCAGCTGGAATGCAAATCTGCCAGCTGAACTTCAGTTCAAAATGAAAGCAGCTGCTGGCTGAGGTATAGAACTTCCTGCTTTTCCCTTTCTCACTTCTCCTTTCCTCTTCCCTTCTCCCTGCAACCCAACCCAAGTTTAATCAACAAACTCCAATTCCCTGAACCTACTTAGGGTGAATGGATGGCATCTTTGGTTATGCTCTGAGTCAATAATTTGGTGAGAAAATTAAAGAATAAACTGATCAAGGCCATGGGTTGATGGGGTCTCCATTGCTCAGCTGTGGCCTCTCCAGTATTGCTAAGTGTTAGATAAACCACAAAGGGAGCTACTTATAAGTAGCACTTTTGGTTTCACTGACACAAAGGGAAGTCTAATGAGTATTTTTCCCCCTGTAGTTATGGAAAAACCAACACTCAGATCTCGCACCAAGCATGGTGCCATGCACCCATGGGATGCTCAATGGATAGTGACTGGAAAAACCCAGAAGCAGGGTCTGACTGGAAACTGCTCTCATTCATGCAACAGTCAAAAACCCCATCTCCAAAGAAGAACAGTGGCACATTGGTCTCCTCTGCCCCTTGACAATTCTAGGACACTCCATGTCCAGTTTCAATACATTGTTACATTCCAACTATAATTTTAAAAACAAAACACCTGCCTTCATTTAACTCCCATTTTCTTTTTATGAAATAGACTCTAATAGCCTATATAGTCCCTGAACAAAGTATGTAGTCAAATCCATGAATGAAGGCCACTTGCTTCAGGAGTAAAAAAGAGGGGAAATCCATGATTTCTGTCATGGCAAGCCAGTTTAGGAATGTGAAAGTTGGAAAATTTTTGAAAACTTGGGCCTGGGCACCAAAGGACCATTTCTCTGGAAGCAGAAATTAAATACTTCTGAACCTCAGTCTGCCTTGCAATAAAGTAGGGAGAACAGATTAATCTCTAGGGCTACTTCCTTGAAAAGAAGACCTAAAGAACAAAATTCAATTTTTTTTTCTTGGTACTAGGGATTGAACCCAGGGCCATTTACCACTAAACTACATACCTAGATCTTTTTATTTTGAGACAGAATAAATTACTGTGGCTGATCTTAAACTTGAACTCCTCCTGCCTCAGTCTCCCCAGTTGCTGGAATTATAGAGGTATGCCACCATGCCTGGCCCAAATTCAATTTCTAGAAATCCTTCTGTCTTAAAGAGGAGAGGCATGTTTATTTCTAAACATGGAACTACCCTGTTTTCTGTCATCCTTCCATCTGCCAGTAGCAGAGCAGGACCATGTCTGTCTCAAATCTCCCATTCTACTCTCAGCACATGGAGGTATTTCCATTATATACTCATTTCTTACAGGAATTTGGTTCTGCTGACAATGAGATTCTCAAATGACCTGGGTTGGCTGCTTTAATCTTAATCAACTTTATAGATTCTTATCTCCATGAACTCAAGCCTAAGTTACCGGGTCTCTAGGAGCAGCACAATTTTGTTCCTGCTTCCACCCTCCCACCTCCTGCCCATTCCCAGGACACTTGGGGTTCCCTCTTTTCCCTCTTCCTAACACCCATGTGCTGTGCCACTGCTCTCCTGAAAAGAGGCCATCAGGCAGTTCTTGCATTGACCCTTGGACCCTTTTCAAGGTGGACGGCTGCCATATGGTAAGGATCTGTTCCTTTTGTTGTTTTGTTTTCAGCCAATACTAGAACAGAGAGAGAAGCCAGGATCAACTTACAAACAGATACAAAGCAAAGAGACAGAGACAGCAATTTAGAGGCCGGTCACCAGAAAGATGGCATCAGTGTGGGAGGATGCCCCCGATGGCAAGTCTCCTAAATGGATGGAACCAAGTGTTCAGTCACTCTCTCACACTTGGGTAGAATGTTTGGTTGGATGGCATTCACATGGACAATGGGTTGGGCAGATGCTGTTGAATCAGTCCCAGTCACTGTCCTTGATCATGTGTGCTAGTTCAATGATGTATTTGCCTTCTTTATATTTCTGGCTGCTTTCAAAAGCATTTTCATATTTCCAGCTCAGAGTGGTTTTGCAGTTTTCACGGTAAATATCTGCAACTGCATGTAGTCTTGTTAGCAACACTCGCTCTTCTGCAGGCCCACAGCCCACATTTACTACTGAGTTAAAGAGATATGCTCATCCTTGACTTCCTTGGAAGGACTTGGAAATGAGTTCATCATGATTGGCCAAGTGAGCCCTGCAGCGAATGCAGCTATAGGTCTGGTGGCAGGAGGGCAGATACACCTGGAAAGTCTTGGATCTTGTCATCTTCACCATTGGCACTGCTGAGCATGGGGTGAGCTCTGGGCCAGCCCACGAGGCACTCCCACAGGATGGGTCACAGGGGAAACACCAGAAGACACAGGTAAAGGCCGTGGTTTGGCAGGGGGTGGGTGTGGGGCAGGCTCCACACACTGGTGACGTCTTCAGAGGAAGGACCTTCAAGTAGAGGTCAAGGACTGGTTCTCAGCAGCCAGGCAGCAGGCTGCCCCGTCAGGCCAGCACAGGGCTCGGATTCATGGGGGTGTGCAGCAGCGAATGACTGCCAGGCTGGATCGCCCCATGCCAGTGCGCTCTTAAAGCCACAGTCTCCACCACTGCCGCTGCCGCCACCGCCACTCCGCATCCCTCCAGGTACGGGCAGGGGGCCGCCCTGTGACAGACGCGCCTCTATCTCTTTGTTGAAATGATCTTTTGCTTCCTGTACTTGCTCTTTCAGCTTATTGGTATTATCATTCTTTGCCTGCATTTGCTCTCTTATCTCATCCTTTGCTTTGCGAATCATCTTATTCATGCATAATCTGAAGTCATTTTCTGACATTTCTTCTAACATACTGTCATTGGATTCTATTAATATAGAATCTAGATTTGTTTGGATCATTTTATTCCCTTGTTTTTTCATGTTGTTCATGTATCTTCCCCTCTATCAGTGCAGATCTGGGGTATTGCAGATTTCCTCCTATAGGCTTATAGTGGCCCTATAGGTTTCCAAAACCCTTTCTTCAAGGGAAGATCAATATTAGCAATGCTGATTTAGACACTATGCAATCCTAGACCAAATAGCCCCTATGATTATAATAACAAAATTGTCATAATAAACAGAATGAGTTCAAATATTCTTCAGTAAAACAAACAGATTTACAGTAAGGTCTGCAGTTTCAAATGTAGAACAAAGAGGATGCAGAGGGATATAGAATGTGGCTTTTAATGGGAAAAGAAAAGAATATACAGAGTTCAAGATAATAGAAAATGTAAGAGAATGTAATCAAAAGAAATTGGATGTTAGTATGCAAAAAAAGGAGAAAGAGACTCTGAGGGAACAGGTAATCGAAAGGAAAAGAGATCAAGAAAAGTAAAGAAATAAAAACTTAAAATTTTTCAATAAGGAGAAAAAATAAAATCTACAGTATAACAGTCATATAGTATTGAAACCTCGCAGAGTTCCATAGCCTGATGCATGAGAGGTACCTGACAATGAGCTTCAAGCCTCCACCAGGCATCTCAGGATGGGTTTTGTCCCCACCTAAAGATCAGAACTATGGCTTCCAGGATTATCCAAGATGGCTGTTCTGGCTTCCAAATGTGTTGGCAAATGGGGAGCTGCAGCTCAGGGTGTGGCCGTGGTCAGCAGGAGGTCCTGCAGGCAGGATGTGGTTGGTCAGGCAGGGGTCCTGTAGGTCAGGTGTGTTTGGTTTTGTTGTGGAATCCTGGAGGCTGGTTGCAGTTGGTCTGGTGTCCCAGTGATAGGGCATAGTCAGTTGGTCTGGGAGTCCTGGCAGCTGGGAGCATTCAGTCGATGTGAGGACCACAGAGACAGGGAGTGATTGGTCGGGCTGAGAAATCCTGGAGATGGGGCTCCATCAGTCCAGTCAGGGTTCCTATGGGGCCTGGCTGTTTTCTCAAAATGGCAGCAGCCATGTGTAATCAAACCTGCAGGTATTGTAACAGTGAACTTCCAGGCAACAGCAGGCAACTGGTTCTCCACTGGCAGTTGGTGATCACTTTGCTGAGTGTTGTCGGATGATCGGGAGGTGAACCTCATGCGTGGGGTGATGGATAGGTGTAAGGCAGGCAATGGACAGGTGAAAGGCTGGCAAATGACGGATGATAGGCACCTGACAGTGAGCAATCTGCACTCAAGAAAAGTGTCGATATGCTGGCAGACAGCAGGTGATCACAGCAGACAAATGGGTTAAACAGCAGGGGATTGATAAGCAGCAACAACTGCCTTCCCAAGAAACAGATATCCTCTGCTTGAAACTGGAGTTATGGAGCGACAAGGAACGTAGCCTCCCTCCAGTCTGCCATCTTGGATCTCCCCACTTTCAGTTGATTCTGTTCTTCTAGAGAACCCTAACTAAAACATATTGCTTAGAATGGGTTTGTTGTAATTTTGTATATTTGGAGTCCTGTATGACTCCTGTATTTGATTTGCATTTCATTTTTAAGATTTAGAAATTTTTCCATTATTATTTTATTGAAAATATGGGCATTTCTTTGATGTGTACCTTAGAGCCCTTGTAAATCCTAGATTTGACCTTGTAATGTCATCCAATATTTCTTAAAAATTCTGTTCATTGTCTCCTAACATCTTTTATACATGATCAGGCTAAGTTTTAAGATTATTTATATTGCCTTTGTTGCTTGAAATACTTCAAATGATCTACTGTATTGGTAATGCTTTCCATTGAATTTTAAACTTGTTTTATTGATTCTTCCATTTCAAGAATTACAAATGGGGCTTGGGTTGCTACTCAGTTGTAGAGCACTTGCCTAGCATTCATGAGGCACTTAGTTTGATCTGAAGCACCACATTAAAAAAATAAAGAATTACCAGTTGATTTTCCTTCAAAACCTCTGACTCCATAATAAAGTGATCTTTCACTTTTTGTATTTTCCTGTGATTTTAGTCCTTCCATCATATTTTATCTCTTTGATAATATTATCTGTGTACTTTCTAAATTCATCACCTGACATTTTCTTCACTGCAATGACAGTGGAGTCTATTGTTGAATCATATTGTTTTGTTTTGGTTGTTTTCTTTCATTGCTTTCACATATTGTTTATATGTCTACCCACCTGTTAAAATGGATGTGAAGAAGGACAGCTTCTACTCTACAAGCTTTGAGGAATCCTATAGGCTTAGGGTGCCTCACAGATCGGGGGAGCTAAATGGCAAATAAAACTTATGCATATGACATATAGGATTAAATTACATACATATTTCCTATTGTGACATTTACAATGTTGGTTGATACAATAAACAGAAATGGTAGGATAGCATTTTCTGTCAGTAAAGACTATAGATAATCTTGAACAATATCTGTCATAAAATCAAATGGTAGGTATTATCTTTCGCTTGCTGTGTATTAAATTTTTGCTATAGCATTAGTGGTGTAGTCTGATAATTTATAAACTAACCAATATTAAGAGACGTTAAAAATAGAGTTAGTTAAGAGAAACAATGAAGAGATGAGTGGGTAGAAAATGGTTTACAATTTAAAAAGTTGATTAGGGCTAAAGCAGAGGCAAAATATTATGTGTTCTTTCTGAGGGGGAGGACAAAATAAAGAAAAAACATTAAAGGAAGAGTGAAAGAGAGAATGATGAGTTTGGCTTCTATTGATTCATCTTCTATTTACTTATAGATGTTTAAATTAGTGATTATAGATATATAATATTGAAATTCACTGTGCTTTATTCATATATGTACACAAGAGAGTTTGGTTTGTTTTATTCTACAATTTATCCCACTTTTGTCCTCCCTCTTTTGCTATAACCCCTTCCTCTACTCCACAGATGGTGCTTTTATTTTTAATGAATTATCCCCTTTTCAATTATTTCATCTAGCATTCACACGTAAAGGAAAATATTTGACTTTTGACTTTCTGAATATGACTTTTTTCACATAAAATCAAGTTCTCCAGTTTCATCAATTTTCCAACAAATGCTATCATTTTATTCTTATGTATGACTAAGTAAAATGCCATTATGAATGTACACCATATATTTTTTATCCATTATTCTGTTGATGGATATGTGGGCTGGTTCTGTAATTTGGCTTTTGTGAATTCTGTTGCTATAAAGACTTAGGTGGCTATTCCTCTACAGTATGCTGATTTTAGATATTTGGATATATATCAGGGAGTGGGACAACTGGGTCGTGTGGTGGTTCCATTCCAACATTTGAAAGGGATATCCAAGTGTTTTCAGAATTATTAAACTAATTTGCTATCCTACCAACACTGCATATGTGTACATTTTCCCCCTCATTATTCCTTTTGCTCTTCTTAAAAATTCTTTTTAGATATACATGATAGTAGAGTATATTTTACATATTATATATATGGAGTATAACTTCCCATTCTTGTGCTATACATGGTGTGGTGTTACACAGGTCTTGTGGATATAAACTCCCAACAAATATTCTCTCTGATATGTGGATATTCCACATTATTCTTGAAAAATGCTACTATGAGTGAATTGAGATAAAAATCTGTATTTAGTTCTTTTTAAATGTAATAATATTATTGAGATATAGGAAAAGAGCAAGGACATAATAATAATAGACTCTCCTCCATGTAGTTTTGACTTGCATTTCACTGATTTCTAGACACAATGAACATTTTTTTCATATATATGTTGACCATTTGTGTTTCTTATTTTAAGCAATGTCTTCTTAGATTTTTTGCCCATTTAGTAATTGGAGGTGTTCATATTTGTTTAGTTCTTTTATATTCTGTATATTAATTCCCTGTCATTAGGAGCAGGTGAAAAATATTTTATCACATTGGTAGACTCTATTCACATTCTTTTTTCCTTTGTTGGGCAGAAGTTTTGAAATTTGATTTCATCCCACTTATTGATACTTGGTTTTATTTCTTATGCTTTAGAAGTCTTATTAAGGCAGTTGATGCTTTTGACAATATGTTGGAATGTTGGACCTACATTTTATTTAAGCACTTCTAGAGTTTCTGGTTCAATTCCTAAGTTTTTGATCCACTGGAATTGACTTTGGTGCAGGGTGAGAGAGGGATCAGATTTTATTTTTTCTTAATATGGATATCTAATTTTCATAGCATCATTTGTTAAAAAGTCTCTCTTTCCTCCAACATACATTTTTAGCACCTTTGTCACATATCAGGTCACTGTAACTATGTGAATTTTTCTGTATTTTCTATTCCATTGATCTTAAGGTCTGTTTTGGTAATACAGTTTGTATACAACAGCTGTACAACATAATTGGTTATCTGATATTGTGATGCTTTCAGCATCCTTTTTTTTCATTCAGGGTGCTTTGCATATTCTAAGTCTCTTAATTGTTGAAATGAATTTTAGAAGTGTTTTTTTGTCAGTGTATCTTGTAAAGAATGCCAATGATATTTTGATTGGGATTGAGTCTATTTACTGCTGTAGGTAATATGGCAATTTTGATAATATTAACCCTGCTTATTCAAGGATATGGGAAGTATTTCCACCTCCTAAGTTCTGCTTCAATTTTTTTTTAATTCAGTGTTCTGTGGTTTTCATTGTTGATGTCTTTCACCTCATAGGTTAGATTTTTTCCCAAGTATTTTTAGGGTACTGTGATTGAGATTTTTTTTCCCAATTGCTTTTTTAACAGGTTAAATCTTACCATATAGGACTGCTATTGATTTATGTATGTTGTTATATCCAGCACCTTTAGTAAATTTGTTTATCATCTCTATAAATTTGCTAATGTAGCATTTTAAATCTTCTAAGTTAAGGTTCATGTCATCATCAAACAGAGACAAGTAATTTTTTTCCTATATGCATGCCATTAGATTTCTTCTCTTGTCTGATTGATCTGGCTTGAATTTCAAGTTGAATAGAAGTGGTGAGAGTTTATGTCCTTGTTTTCTTCTTGTTTTTAGAGAAAATGCTTTAATTTTTCTCTATTCACTATAATGTTAGCATTGGGTTTCTCATATTCAGCTTTTATAATGTTGAAGAAATTTCCTTCTGTCACTAGTTTCTCTAGAGTTTTAAAGATGAATGGTTGCTGGATGTTGCCAGAAGATTTTCTGCTTCTGTTGAGATAATCTTGTGAATTTGTACTTAAATCTGTTTATGCAGTGAATTACATACACACACACACACACACACACACACATTATAAGTAATATGTAAGCTATTACTCTATAGAGTCATATAAAAATTTATTTTTCTGGTACAGGGGATTTAACCTAGCCATGACCTGCTGACTAGCAACATATGCTACTAGTCACTTTTTAAATGTTTTCCATGGTAGATGCCCAGAGGTTTTTCTTGGGATGCTGCAGCTGCTCACACAGCCACCACAGAATCCACAAAGATGCTGCCCCTGAAAATGCCACCAAAAGCATTATACAGATTTAGTGCAATTCCTATTAAAATCCCAAAGACATTATTCATAGAACTAGAGTAAGTAATATGAAATTCATTTGTAGTAATAAGAGACCCAGAATAGTGAATCAATCCTTAGTAAGAAAAGTGAGGCAGGTGGCATCACAATACCAGACCTCAAACTATACTACAGAGCTATATTAATAAAAATAGCACAGTATTGGCAACAAAACAGACATGTAGATCAATGGTACAGAAAAGAAGACACAGAGACAAATCCACATAATACAGGTATCTCATATGAGACAAAGGTGCCAAAAATATCCACTGGAGAAAAGATAGCTTATTCAACAAATAGTGATGGAAAAATGGAAAACAACATGTAACAAAATTAAATTAAACCCTTATCACTCACCCTGCACAAAACTCAGCTCACTGTGGATCAAACACTTTGGCACAAGAACAGAAACCCTGTGACTACTAGAAGAAAAAATAGGCCCAAATCTTCACCATGTCAGCCTAGGACCTGACTTCCTTACCAAGACCCCTAACGCACAAGAAGTTAAATCAAGAATCAATAGATGGGTTGGACTTGAACTAAAAAGCTTCTTTTCAGCATAAGACAAAATCCAGTAATGTGAAGTGAAAGCCCACAGACTGGAGGAAAATCTTTACCACATGTATCTCAGATAAAGCATCAATTTCTAGGATATATAAAGAACTCAAAAAACTTAGTGCATGCACACACACACACACACACACACACACACGAATAATCCAATCAATAAATGGGCTAAGGAACTGAACAGACATCTCAGAAAAAGATGTACAATTGCTCAAAAAATACATGAAAAATATTCAACATCTCTAGCAATTAGAGAAAAGCAAATCAAAAAACTAAGATTTCATCTCACTCCAATCAGAATGGCAATTATCAATAATACAAGCAATAATAAATGTTGGTGATGATGTGGGGGGAAAAGGTACACTCATTTATTGCTGATAGGAATGCAAATTGCTATAACCCAATATGGAAAGTAGTATTGAGATTTTTCAGAAACTTAGAATTGAACCAGTTATCCCACTCCTTGATTTATATCAAAAGGGCTTAAAATCAATGTACAGCAGTGACACATCCATATTAATGTTTATAACAGGAGGAGGACAAGGTGGTGGACTAGAGAGTGACTGCATTTCATGTCACTTCAGGACTCAGGATTCAAGAAGATGAGGTACTGAGAGACTGAGAATTAACTCAGAGCCACCAGGTGAGTCTCTCATATTGGGGAGGTGCCCCAGGTGGGGTGTTAGTCCTGGATCATGGGGAAATTCTTGAAGTAGAGTTGCACAATAAGATCCCCCGCAGGAGCAGTGAACTTGGACAATTGGGAGCATTGTAGAGGAAAGTCACCCAGCAAGACACTCAGGTGCAGAGCAAAAGCTCCAGGTCCCTAGGCATCTACCCAAAGGAGGAGCCACCCAGTCAGACTCTTGGATGTGGAGCAATGGCCCCAGATCCCTAGGTGGCTGCCTGGGGGAGGAGCTGCCTAGCCAGATGCTTGGACATGGAGCAATAGCCCAGGGTCCCTAGGCAGCTTCATGGAGGGGGAGATGCACAGAGAGACACTTAGGGGCAGAGCAAAAGTTCCAGGACTGCAGGCAGCTTCTCAGAGGAGGTGTCACTCAGCAAGACACTTCTGCAAAGGGGGAGGTTCCCTGGCCCAGGAAGTAGGTCCAGCCCCTGGGAACATTGCAGACAAGGTACCCCCAGACCAGGCAGTAGTTCTGGATTGAGGGGAACCTCTAGGAGGGGAACTGAACAGTGAGATGTCCCCATGAGGTAAGTATTTCCTGCCAGGCGAGTGTTTCCCACCAGGGTGGTAGATCCAGAGACACAGCCCCAAACCGTCTTGCCTCAGGACACAATCTAGTTCCCCTTTAGCTAACCATCAGTCAAAAAGTGGAGGAACCTCTGCCCAACAGAGGGGAATATACCCAACCTGAAGGCCACCACCCCTAAAGGGGCAGCTTTCTTGTGGAGCACTGCATTATCAAGTTCCTCCAACACTTCAGGCTACTAAAGACTAGGAGGTGAGTTACTGGGAGTCTACAGAGATAATAAAAGTCAATAGAGGAAATCTGCAATATCTCAGTATTTTACTGATACCTGACAAATATGAGAAAACAAGGGAAGAAAATGTCCCAAACAATCCTAGATGCTATATCAATAAAATCCAATGACAGCATGGCAGAATAAATGTCAGAAAGGGAGTTCAGAATGTACATAATTAAAACAATCAGGACAGCAAACCATGAGATGAAAGAGCAAATGCAGGTTTTGAATGATCACACCAATCAACAGTTAAAAGAGCAAATACAGGAAGCAAAATATCATTTAAATAAAGAGTTAGAGGTACTGAAAAAACAAACAAACAAACAGAAATCCGTGAAATGAAGGAAACAATAAACCAAATTAAAAACTCCATAGAAAGCATACCCAATAGGATAGAACATCTGGATGACAGAACCTCAGATATTGAAGACAAAATATTTAATCTGGAAAACAAATTTGACAAACATAGAAGATGGTAAGAAATCATGAACAGAAACTCCAAGAATTATGGGATATCATGAAAAGACCAAATTTAAGAATGATTGGGATTGAGGAAGGCACAGAGAAACAAACCAAAAGAATTAATAATCTGTTCAATGAAATAATATCAGAAAATTTCCCAAATCTGAAGAATGAAATGGAAAATCAAGTACGAGAGGCTTATAGGACTCCAAATATACAAAATTACAACAGACCCACACCAAGGCACCTTAAAATGAAAATACCTAACATACAAAATAAAGACAGAATTTTAAAGGCTATGAGAGAAAAGAACCAAATTACATTCAGGGGGAAATCAACACAGATATCAGCAGATTTTTTATTCCAGATCCTAAAAGCTGAAGGGCCTGGAAGAACATTTTTCAAGCCCTGAAAGAAAATGGATGCCAACCAAGAATCCAATACCCAGCTAAACTTACCTTCAGATTTGATGATGAAATAAAATCTTTCCATGATAAACAAAAACTAAAATAATTTATAAAAAGAAAGCTGTCATTACAGAACATTCTGAGCAAAGTATTCCATGAGGAAGAGATAAAAAACAATGATGATATCAGCAAAGGGAGGAACTATCATAAAGGACCAGCCAAATAAAAGAGAAACCAAGTCCTGTCAAAAAAAAAAAAAAGCCAAATGATCAGGAATACAAATCATATCTCAATAATAACCCTGCATGTTAATGGCCTGAACTCATCAATCAAAAGACATAGTCTGGCAGATTGGATTAAAAAGAAAGATCCAAAAATTTGCTGCATGCAAGAGACTCATCCATAGAAAGAGATTCCCACAGACTAAAGGTGAAAGAATGGAAAAAAACATACCATGCACATGGACACAGCAGAAAAGCTGGAGTATCCATCCTCATATCAGATAATGTGGACTTCATGCCAAAGTTAGTCAGAAAGAATAAAGAAGGACATTTCATACTGCTTAAGGGAAACATAAATCAGCAAGACATAACAATCATAAATATCTATGCTCCAAACAGTGAATCATCCATGTACATCAAACAAACCCTTCTGAATTCCAGAAATCAAACAGAACACAACACAATAATACTAGGTGATTCTAACACACTGCTATCACCACTGGACTGATCTTCCAAACAAAAATTAAACAAAGAAAACATAGATCTCAGTAACATAAATGATGATTTAGACTTAACAGACATTTATAGAATATACCATCCAACAAATTAAGAATTCTCTTTCTTCTCAGCAGTACATGGATCCTTCTCTAAAATAGACTATATTGTATGCCACAAAGCTAATGTTAGCAAATACATGAAGATAGAGATACTACCTTGTATTCTATCAGATCATAATGGACTGAAATTAAAAATTAATGACAGAGAAAAATCTAGAAACTACTCCAAAACCTGGAGATTAAGTAATATGCTATTGTATGATGAATGGATAAGAGAAGACATAAGGAGGGAAATAAAAAATTTCTTCCAGGTAAATAAGAATAAAGAAAAATCATATTAAAATCTCTGGGACACTACAAAGCAGTACTTAGAGGAAAAATTAAATTCATTGAGCACATTCAATAATAGAAGAAAAAATCAACAAATAAATGACCTAACACTACACCTCAAAGTCCTAGAAAATGATGAACAGAGCAACACCAAAAGTAGTAGAAGACAGCAAATAGTTAAAATCAGAGCTGAAATCAACAAAATTGAAACAAAAGAAACAATTGAAAAAAATTGACAAAATAAATGGTTGGTTCTTTGAAAAAATAAACAAAATTGATAAACCCTTATCCATACTAACAAAGAGAAGGAGAGAGAAAATCAAATTACTAAAGTTTGAAATAAACAAAATATCACAACAGATATGATTGAAATACAAACCATAATTAGAAGCTATATAAAAAATCTATACTCCACCAAGATAGAAAATCTTGAAGACATTAGCAGGCTTCTAGAGACATATGAATTACCTAAACTGGATCATGGGGACATACATAATTTGAATAGATCAATTTCAAGTAATGAAATAAAAGTTATCAAAAGCTTACCAAGAAAGAATATTCCAGGACCAGATGGTTTTCAGCCATGATCTACAAAACCTTTAAAGAAGAACTCACTCCAATACTTCTCAAAGAATTACATGAAATAGAGGAGGGAATGCTCCCAAACTCATTCTGTGAAACCAATATCACCCTGATACCTAAACCAGAGAGAAACACATTGAGGAAAGAAAATTTTAGACCAATATCTTTAATTAACAATGACACAAAAATTCTAAACAATATTTTAGCAAATCACATACAAAAACATATTAAAAATATAGTGCACCATGATCAAGTGGGTTTTATCCCAGGGATACAAGGTTGGTTCAACATCCAGAAATCAATAAATTTAATTCACCATATCAACAGACTTAATGTCAAGAATCACATGATTATTTTGATAGATGCAGAAAAATCATTTGATATAATACAGTATAACTTGATTCTCAAAACACTAGAAAAATAGGGATAGTGGGAATATTCCTTAACATTGTAAAGGCCATCTATGCTAAGTCCATGGCCAATATCATTCTAAATGGTGAAAAACTGAAAGCATTCCCCCCAAAAAACTGGAACAAGGCAGAGATGCCCTCTTTCACCACTTCTATTCAGCATTGTCCTTGAAACTCTAGCCAGAGTAATGAGACAGACCAAAGAAATTAAAGGGATATGAATAGGAAAAGAAGAACTCAAAATATTCCTATTTGCTGATGACATGATTATATATCTACAGGAACCAGGAAATTCAACCAGAAAACTTTTAGAACTCATAAGTGAATTCAGTAAAGTAGCAGGATATAAGATCAATGTTCAGAAATATAATGCATTTTAATACATGAGTGAAGAATCTTCAGAAAGAGAAATTAGGAAAACTATCCCATTCACAATAGCCACAAAAAATAAAATAAAATACTTGGGAATCAGTTTAACAAAAGACATGGAAGACCTCTACAATGAGAACTACAGAACACTAAGGAAAGAAAGAAAACCTTAGAAGATGGAAAAATCTCCCATGTTCTTGGATAGGCAGAATTAATATTGTCAAAATGGCCTACTATCAAAAGTGCTTCACAGATTCAATGCATTTCCAATTAAAATCCCAGTGACATATCTTACAGAAATAGAGCAAGAAATCATGAAATTCATCTGGAAGAATAAGAAACCCAGAATAGCTGAAGCAATCCTTAGCAGGAAAAGTGAACCGGGGGTATCAAAATACCAGAACTTCAACTATACTACAAAGCAATAGTAACAAAAATGGCATGGTATTGGTACCAAAATAAACAGGTAGATCAATATTACATAATAGAGGACATGGACACAAATGCAAATGAATACAATTTTCTCATACTAGACAAAGGTGCCAAAAATATGCAATGAAGAAAAGATAGCCTTTTCAACAAAGGGTTCTTTGACATCCATATGCAACAGAATGAAAGTAAACCCCTGTCTCTCACCCTGCACAAAACTCAACTCAAAGTAGATCAAGGACCTTGGAATGAGAACAGAGACCCTGCATCTTATAGAAGAAAAAGTAGGTCCAAATCTTCAACATGGTGCCTAGAATCAGACTTCCTTAACAGGACTCCCGTAGCACAAAAAGTAAAAGCAAGAATCAATAACTGGGATAGATTCAAAGTAAAAACTTCCTCTCAGCAAAGGAAACTAACAGCAATGTGAAGAGAGAGCTTACAGAGTGGGAGAAAATCTTTGCCACTCATACTTCAGATAGAGCACTAATTTCCAGAATATTTAAGGAACTCAAAAAACTCTACCCCAAGAATACAAATAACCCAATCAACAAATGGGCTAAGGATATGAACAGACACTTTACAGAAGAAGATCTACAAACAATCAACAGATATATAAATAAAAGGGGTCAACATCTCTAGTAATCAGAGAAATGCAAATCAAAACTACACTAAGATTCCTTCTCACCCCAACTAGAATGGTGATTTTCAAGAATACAAGCAACAAGAGGTGTTGACAAAGATGTGGGAAAAGGGTATACTCATACATTGCTGGTGGGGCTGCAAATTAGTGCAGCCAGTCTGGAAAGCAGTGTGGAATTTTCTTTGAAATTTTGGAATGGAACCAATATTTGACCCAGCTATCCCACTCCTTGGTTTATATCCAAAGGACTTAAAATCAACATACTACAGAGGTGCAGCCACATCAATGTTCATTGCTGCTCAATTCACAATAGCCTGGTTGTGGAACCAACCTAGATGCCCATCAACTGATGAATGGATAAAGAAACTGTGGTATACATATACAATGGAATATTAGTTGGCCAAAATGAATAATAAAATTATGGCATTTGCCGGCAAATGGGTGAAATTGGAGAATATGCCAAGTGAGATAAGCCAATCTCAAAAAAACAAAGGTTGAATGATCTCACTGATAAGTGGATGATGACACATATTGGGGGGTGGGAGAGGGGCAAGAATGGAGAAAGGAGGGACTCAATGGAGGAAAAAGAGGGGTGGGAAGGTTTTGGGGAGAAGGCAAAATAAAACAACAGAATGAAGGAAACACTTTTACCCTATGTAAATGTTTGACTACACAAATGGTATACCTTTACTTCATGTAAAGAGAACAATATGTATCCCATTCATGACAATAAAATAAATTTAAAAAACTTGAATCTATCCATCTAATTTTGATAAATGAATAATTTTATAAAAAATGTTTATAACAACTCAATTCACAATTGCTAATCTATGGAACCAACATAGATGTCCTTCAACAGATGAATGGATAAAAAAAATGTGAGATATTTGTGTGTGTACATATACATATATGCATACACACTACATTTTGAGATGTTATAGATGCATGGAATATATCTTATTTTAATTAGGATCTCATTCTTGTGGTTGAACATGATGTGGAAGTTCACTTGTCCAATTCATTTGCATGTCCTATCCCCATGCCACTTTCTTATCTTCATTCCCCTTTGTCTAATAAAATAAATTTGTTATTCCATTCCCACCATTTATTATGTGTTAGCAACCCCATATCAGAGAGAATATTTGACCCTTGTTTTTTTGAGACTGGCATGTTTCACTTAGCATGATAATCTCTAATTCCACCCATTTACTGGCAAATGCCATAATTTCATTCTTCTTTATGCCAGAGTAATATTTTATTGTATATGTGTACCACATTTTCTTTATCCATTCATCTGTTGAGGGGCACATAGTGTGGTTCCATAGCTGTGCTCTTCAAAGTGAGCTCCTATAAGAATTTACATGGCTGCATCACTCTAGTATACTAATTTTAAATCCTTTGTATATATACTGAGGAGTGGGATAACAGTCAAATGGTCACTGTATTCCAAGGTTTTGAGGAATTTCCATGCTGATTTCCAGAATGGTTGCACCAATTTGGAGTACCACCAGCAATATATGAGTGAGCATTATCCCACACATTCTCACCAACATTATTACCTGTATTCTTAATATTTACCTTTCTGACTGGAGTGGGAGGTAATGTCATTGTACTTTTGATTTGCATTTCTTTAAATGTTAGAGATATTGAAAATTTTTTCATATATTTATTGACAATTTGTGTTTCTTCTGTGAAATGCCTTCTAAATTCCTTTGTCCATTTAATGGTTGAGTTATTGTGTGTGTGTGTGTGTGTGTGTGTGTGTGTGTATGTGTGTGTGCGTGTGTGTGTGTGTGTGTGTGTTGATTTTTTTGAGTTATTTATATATCCTAGAGTTTAATGCTCTCCTGAAGTGCAGTTGGGAAAGATTTCTCCCATTCTGTAGGCATTCGGATCACATTCTTGTTTTCTTTTCTGTGAGGAATATTTGTTTGATGTCATGCATTTATTAATTCTTGATTTACCTTTTGTGCTTTAGAAATCTTGTTGAGGATGTCAGTTCCTATGCTAAAATGGTGGACAATTTGTCCTCTATTTTTTTCTATGAGGTAAATAATCTCTTTTAATGACTAGATTCTTGACCTAAAATGAGTTGATTTTAATGCAGGCTGAAGGGTAGGGGATAAATTTTACTCTACATGGATATCCAGTTTACCCAGCACCATGTGCTGAAGAATCATGTGTTTGTGGCACCTTTCTAGAATGAGTGAACTGCATATATATAGGTTTGTTTCTGTGTTTTCTGTCCTGTTTGTCTTCATGTCTGTTTTGGTGCCAATAGCTTGCTATAGTTACTATAGTTCTCCAGTATAACTTAAGGTGTAATATTGTGTTGCCTTCTGCTTCACTTTTCTAATAAGGATTGCTTTAGTTATTCAGGTCCACTTGTTTTTCCAAATGAATTTCATGATTGACTTTCATATTTCTATGATGAAAATCATTTCAATTTTTATAGGAATTGAATTAAATCTCTATAATGCTTTTGGTAGTATGGCCATTTTAGCATATTAATTCTGCCTATCCAAGAACATGGGAGATCTTTCCAACTTCTAAGATCTTTTTCAATTACTATTTTAATGTTATGTAGTTTTCATTGTAGAGGTCATTCACCTCTTTTTTTTAGATTGACACCTGAACATTTTTTGAGCCTATTATGAATGGGAGAGTTTTCTAATTTCATTTCAGCTGCTTTTTCAGTGATATGTAAGAAAACAATTGGTTTATGGGTATTAATTTTATGTCCTGTTAATTTGCATAATCTGTTAATAAATTCTAGAAGCCTTCTGGTGGAGTTCTTGGGTCTTTTAAATATAGAATCTTGTCATTGGTAAATAGAGATAATTTAAGTTCTTTTTCTATTCATATCACTTTAATTTCTTTGTTTAATTTTCCAGTGAGGTTTATAAGTACTAAGTTGAATAGAAGTGGTAGAAAAGGCATCCATATCTTGTTCTAGTTTCTGCAGCAGAAAATTTTAAATTTTATCCATTTAGAATGATAGTGACCTTGAGTTTAGCATATATAGCATGTACCATGTTGAGGAATGTTCCAACTATTCTTAATTTATTTAGTGTATAGAGCATGAAAGGATGCTGAATTTTGTTAAATACCTTTTCTTTGTCTACTGTGATAATCATGTGATCATTGTGTTTAATCTATTGGTGTGATAAATTATTTTTATTGATTTATGTATCTTGGACCATCCTTGCATTCCTGGCATGAAACTTACTTGATTATGGTACTCTATTCCTTTTTAATATGATTTTGTATGGGATTTGCTAGTATTTTCTTTAGAATTTTTGCATCTATATTTATCAGAGATTTTAGTCTGAAGTTTTCTTTCTTTGATGAATCTTTGTCTGGTTTTAGTATCAGGGTAAAACTAGAATCATAGAATGAATTTTGAAGTGTTTTCCTCTTTTGTGCTTCATGAAAAATTTGAGAAATATTGAAGCAAAGTCTTATTTGAAGGTCTGGAAGGACTTGAATGAGAATCTATTTGGTCCTGGGTTTTTTTTTTTTTTTTTTTGGTAGGTTTTTGATGGCATCTTCTATTTCATTGCTTGAAATTGGTGTGTTTTTAATATTCTATGTCCTCCTATATTAATTTGTGTAGGTCATATTTCTCTGGAAATTTGTTGATCTCTTTGTGATTTTCAATTTTATTATAGATTTTCACAATAGTTTCTATCATCTGCATTTTATTAGTGCCTGTGGTGATATTTCATTTTCATCATAAATTTAGTAATTTGAGTTTGTTCTTTCTTTGTTAGCTTGGCTAAGTGTTTATTAATTTTATTAATTTTCAAAGAAGCAACTTTTGTTTCATTGACTTTGAATTTTCTGTTTCAACTTCATTGATTTTGGTACTGATTTTAATTATTTCTTACTTCTACTGTTTTGTATATATTTGTCTTTTCTTAGGCTTTGAGATGTAATTTTAGGTTATTTAGTTGGAATTTTGTATTCTTTTATCAAATGAACTCAAAGCAATAAACTTTCCTCTTAGAAGTTCCTTCAAGGGCTGGGGAAATAGCTCAGTTGATAGAGTGCTTGCTTTGCAATCACAAGGCCCTGGGTTCAATCCCCAGCACTGCAAAAAAAAAAATAGTTTTTTCATAGTGTCCCAGAAATTGTTATAAGCTGTGTCACTTTTCTCATTTATCTCTATGTATTCTTTTAATTTCATCCCTGATTTCTCCAGCTATCCATTAGCTATTCAATAGTATAGTATTTATTGTCCAGTTGTCAGGGTAGTCTCTCTTTTTTATTTTATCATTGATTTCTCATTTCCTTCTTTTATGATCTGATATAGTCCAGGGTATTAGCACTATAGTTTGCATTTACACACAGTTGCTTTGTGGTTTAAAATATGATCCATTTCAGTGAAGAATCCATGGGATATTGAGATAAAAGTATACTCAGTCACTAATGGATGAAATATTCTTTATGTCAGTTATGTCTGAATTATGAATTATATTGTATGTTTCTGAACCTTCTTTATTTAGTTTTTGGTTGGAGGATATATCAGTTGTTGGAGGGGATATATTAAAATCACCCAGTATTATTGTGTTTTCGTTTATTCAATTCTTGAAATTGAGAAAGGTTTGATACATGTAGATGCTCCATTTGGGAGGGCATGGATATTTAAAATTGTAATGTCTTATTGATGTATAATTCCCTTAAGCAGTATGATATGACATTCTTTGTTCCTTTTGATTAACTTTGACTTGAAGTCCACTCTATCTGATATAAGGATATTGAAGCCTCCTTGTAAATGAGTTCCAAGTGAATGATATTTGTTTTCCATCCTTATACCCTAACTTATGAACGTCTTTGCCCATGAGGAGAGTCTTTTGGAGATAACATATTGTTGGGTCTTTCTTTTTAATCTAATCTTACAGACTGTGTCTTTTGATTTATGAGTTATGACATTTATATTCAATGTTATTGACATATGATTTTTATTTCCTATCATTTTGAGTTTTTTCTCATTTTTAATTTGTTTTTATAAGGCAATTTCCAGTTCCCTGGTTCACCTGTTTTATGTACATCCCCAAAACATGCACAGACACATTTTCCATGTTTTGTTCATGACTTAGTCTCAATAGTTTAGATTCTAAAGTTGTCATTAGGTCAGTCATCAGAAACTTCCTCCTCATGGATCTTCAGATCTCAGTTCTGTTAGCTTTGTTTCCAATCTGCCTACAAATGTTTCCTTCAGTTTTTAGATAGAGATGTGGGCAGAAGGTATCTACAAAATTAGGATCCCCACTATCAGGTTTTCCCCTTTCTGGCATTACCTCTTACTTTCCATGATCTGGGGATTAACTCTCTTTTCTGGGTCTCCATGAACCCAGGCTACAGGTTTCTTTAGAAATGTTACTACCCTCCTCCAACCTGTGGCCTCTCCTCAAGCAAAATGAGGAAGAAAAACCTGTGCCCATCCCAATGCCATGACATTGCCTTTTTCAATGTTTTAAATGGATCTCTATTCTTTGTCCTGACTTAGTCCTTCTTTAGTGTTTTCAGGTAGAATTACTTTTGTTTCTTTGTCTATAGTTTATAATTGTCTCTGTGTATCTGCTGGAGATAGGGATGAAGGGACTCAGCCACAATAAGAAATACATTTATAGAGCTCTCTTTTTATATTAAAATAGTGTGAAAAATCTATGAACCTTCTTGTGAAAATTAATCACATATGATACCCCAAAATTCTTGGCACTATGTTCTAAAGACCTAATGTTCTGTCCATCTTTCTAAGTTCTTCCTATTTTTTAAATTATATATCTCTTCCCATATAAACCCATCTTCATTTTTGTTCAAAGCACTCTGCCAGATGTTCCATCTCTTGATATCTGCCTCACCACAGCAGCATGGCTTCTTTTCTTTAGCACATTTCTTGGGGCTTCTCCTCAGTCACCCTTCATAAGCTCCACCATGTCCATGGCCAGCATCTGCCATGCAGTGTATGTTATTTTTAGTTGTCAGATCAAGTGTAGACTACTGAAATGGTATGTCCCAATGTCATAGAAAGAGAAGGAAAAGATCACATAAGAACTTTTTCAGACCATTTATCAAGGAAATCCAAATGTGCTTCCTTGAGTGGTGAGATCTGAAGATTGTTTTCAAAAGATATTCTAGTCTGCCTTTTGCTGTGCTATTGAGGATCAGAAAAATGAATTAATAATTAATAATTCTTTAATAATTAATAATTAATTGTTATGTATGAATTACTTGACAGTGTTGTGAACTTGATATCATCTTTCATTTTGAGAAGGCTTATTTTATTTTGGATGAGTTTCTTTTGGGAGGGAAAGTTAAGGAAACATCCACGAAAAATGTTTTTAAAGCAACTGAGCAAGCTTATCTACTATAGGAGTCACAACATGAATATTTTAATGTCCCTGTGCACTAAATGGATACTCATCAAATATGCAAAATTTTGCAAGAAAATAGGGAGATGAAATACTTATTAAAAATCCTCACCTTAGTATCTATCTTGTGAACTAATAATAAAATATCTCAGAACTAGTACCATTACAATTTTATGTTTTCTTGTTTGCATTCATCTTTCCTATATTATTTTATTCTATATATGATCTTGATATACTTTATTCTTCTAAAAAGTTATGACATGTGAATGTTTTGAGTAATAGTTCTTCTTCAGCACATGCATGTTACAAGGAATGAAGCATTCATTATTGCTTATCAAAGAGATTTGGATGACATACTCTGTCCAAGTAGGCAGTTCCATAATATTTAGTGCTGTTCAGTCTTCAATTGTTGAAGGGAAATAAAAAACAGAGAAAAATTATACTGTGATTTTCTTGCAAACTGCATTATAATGTTCTAATGTACCACATAAAAGAGTATGTTTAAATAACACAAGAAACTAAAATTAATTTGTACTCATGTAAAATATTTAAAACTATCAGTTAAGAAATTTTGTAGTGCCATATTTATTGAATCACATTTGTTCTATATTATATTAATCAATCTCTTTAATAACTTTCAGAAGATTATGTTAGAAATGTCTTCTGCACTATATATTTCTCAGTGATGACACTTTCCATGTATCAATACTGAACTTATTTATGTAGTTCAAAAATTCTCATGCTCTTTCAATACTAAATGTTTATATATTGTAAAGAAAATATAATTATTAATTTGTTTTACATTTTGCAGTCACTCTGGCATATAAAATAAGGATATCTCATAAATAAAAGCTGCATTGTAATTCATTCAGTGGTTATTTTGAACCACTCCATCCCTCCATTACTCATTTTTCTCCCAAAACATCCCCACATTCCCACAGTGGAGCCACATAATTAAAAACATTAAGTCCCTGGGATGTATGGTTGACATCATTTGAGTACTTTCAAATAATGTACAGATCTTCATGTAAGAAACATATTTTGTGGTTACAGTCACCTTAAAAAGTAATTATATTAAGGGACTAGCCTGCTTGCTTTGGATGCTGTATGCTGAACTGTAATAAGTTATTGCTTTTGTTGTCTGTATACAGCTGCTTGCTTTAAATTAGTAGATCCTGAAATAGCTTTTCTTACATGTCTAAAATAAAATTATTTTATCTAAAATAAAATAATAGCAACTATCAAAGTTATTTCCATGTGGACTAGTATAAATGAAGGTTTTCCTGTTTCTGTCATTATTATATTTCTCCCTCCTCCTTTTTACATGGAGTATGCAAACCTTTTACACTTTTGATACACTTGAATCTGATAATATCTTAAACTCATTATTCCACTACTCAACTCTTTAGCCCAAATCTAAACATTATTGATCTGAATCTTGGGAAATATTTAGCTAAACAGACAGCCCTTATATTTTTCACTCAGAAATGAGCTCATAAATGGGAAGGACTTTTTCTGTCCTCTCTGGGAAACTTTTGAACATGTAGTTTTAAAAGATTTTCTTAAAGTTGGATTTAATTTAGTAATGTATTTCATTTAAATATATCCAAAGTGTCTTTTCTGCATTATCAGTAGAGCAAATAAAATTTAATTAAAGTTAAAATTTTGTGAGATAATAAATGCTTATTACTTACTGTCCTAGGCAACTGAGGGCTTTTAGTTTTTTAAAATATATTTAATATGTACTGACTTAACCATTATTGTGTTATTATGAAAATACTTCATGTTGTTTTGCAGCCAACACCATTATCTGTCTCTGAGAATTCTTTTTATCTTATAAAACTGAAGATCTGTACCAGGCAATCAGTAATTCTCATTTCACTTCTTCCCCCAGCAGCTACCATTTCCATTTTTTCTGTGATATTCATTACAATTATTGAATTATTTTATTTTTTTCCTACTAAGACTTTGAAATTTAATGTATATCTCACATTTATGGCACAACTCAGTTTGTACTAACTTCTTTCAGGTACTCATTATGCACATTTGGTGCCAGGGTCCAGCCCTAGCAGCAGCCAGGGGTCCAAGGTGGATGGAAGGTTTTGGCACAGTTGAGAAAGAGCACAGAGAGACACCAAGAGTTCTGAGGCTGAGTCTGAATCTTTATTGTTCACAGTCTTTGTATATGTTTTTTTCTTTGGTATTGATTACATCATTTTATGGTTAATATAAGAAAATGTTAAGTAAAAAATCTTTAGGAGTATAATTAATGATCTTTTTAAGCAACATGTTTTTACTGTATGATAGCTTAAAAAGAAAAACAGTTCCCAGCAAGGTATAGGGCACCATGCTCCATTTAGTTTTAATTTCCCTGAAAGGAGCATTAAGTTTCTGTAGAAATTACCCCTTCCAAGACCTCTAATGTTAGTTATAACAGTGGAATGGTTTTGTTATTACTAACAGAGAATAGAGGAATCAGCTTATAGTTAATATTTATTCTATTTCATGTACTCAATGATGAACTAAAGCTCTAGACATAGGAAGAATACAAATTGTACTTATGATTAAACTGTTTACTTACTAAGTAGAAAAAATGTCCTTAAACTTAACCATAAACACAAAGAAAGAAATGAAGACCAAGCACCACATCAAAACCCAGAGGAATACACTCTCATATAACTTTTAGGGAATTTCTTTTTTAAAAGAAACCACAGGCACCTTACAAATTTGAGCAAATCATAATTGCTTATTTATGATTTCATCTAAGTATTAATATTAAACTTTATGTTATTTTGTGTCCCAACACCATGAATACCCAGCATTCTCTATAATCTGAATCCAAGGATATACTGATAATCAGCATTAAAAGCAACTGCACATGGAGACATGCCACACCTATGGCCCCCAGAATGTAGGATGATCTTTCAACAGAACAGTGTCAAGTGTTGTATCCACTACTCCAGAAGAACTGTGTCAAGTGTCAGAGTGGTAGAAAATAGATGTGGCAATTTGGCAGTTGGGTGCTGTTTCAAATAGTCAGACTCTATGCTATAATGTATACTGAAATCATATATAATTGATCTGTTAGTATGTGATATAAATGATTTCTGTTATACCATCTTAATTTTATTCTTATTTATTATTATGAACAATCAACAGGTTCCAGTTTTCAAAAATTGTGAAAGACAGGTGCCAATTAAAAAAAATGTATGCCCAGATTCTTAAATGATGTCATTGTAGTTGGTTAGACATAAGTAACCATATGACTGTGTTTAAAGTGTTTGCTAAGAAGTTGGTGGTTATGAGTTGCTACAAGCTCTTAGGACTTTTGTAGAATATAGATTTCTTGATGACTCTGTTGGGGTCAACAAAATTACCTTGCTTGATGACTTTCTAGAGGGATTCTCTCTAGTGTCTCTAGAGTAAAGTTTTATTTCAGACTCATCTAGAGAGATGAGAGTGACATAGGTTGGTTCATCTTAATTATCTAGTATGTTTAAATGAATGGTATGGATGACTAATTTTGAAGGTAGCTCAATAAATTTGATGGTCAGATATGATATACCATTTAGGACAGCCCTACACTAAAAAGGTTTCTTTCTGGATTCAACTTTTGATTTCATTGACTACCTCCTTTCTTCATAAAATACCTGGGTGATGTTCTCTTTAAATCCACATCAAAACCTCCATTTTTGCCTATGATGAAGTAACTTGTAGAAAACTAAATTTCTACTGAAACTACTAGAAGTGCTAAGGAACTAAAATCCTTTTGAAGGCATTGTAAAGCTGCTGAGTCAGTTAAGATTCAGGAGAGAAGGATACAGACACATTTTGTACTAGGTTTCTCCTGTGTTTTCTAACTATTAAGCTGTGTAGAGAAAAAGGATAAAAGCTGAGTAGGTTATAAAGGATAAGCAAAAAGAAATCAGAGAAGTTGCATGGAGCTTTTGATAGTTTGTTGTTCTGGCTCAGGTTACAGTGGAATCAGTTGAAGGGCTGTGTCATAAGAGTGAGGACAAACCACAGGCAGATCAATCTTTATGAGTGTTCAAACTCAGTCTCAAGCAATCTCTTTTCCTGATTGGATTAAATTGATCTGCTCATCTACTTTGACTTCCCTCCAGAAAAGAATTAAATTTTCTTTGGTAACAGCATGTAGAATCTGTATATTTTCCCTATAGACATTTTATAAAATTATTTACATAGAGTACTTGGCAGTCAATAAAAATTGCTAGGTGTACAGTAAGACCAAGAAAAAAAATCAAGAACAGGAACAGTTCAAAGCATCAAAATAGTCTTGATACAGATTACACAGACTTGAGAGTTACAGAAGCATTAAAACATGATAACTAATCTGGTTATGAAAATGCATGCTCAGATTGAAAATTTTACTAGAGAAGTGGGATGTATAGAAAAGAAAAGGAAATTTTGAAACAGAAAAAAATGTAGCAACTAAAATGAAGAACCCAATAGATAAGTTTAATTGCAGGTTTGATACAGTTAAAAAGAGGAAGAGTATTCTAAAAGATAAATTAATAGAAAGTATTCAGCAGAATATACTTGTAATTTTGGTGTTATAACCAAACCAAGATAAGGCATAAAGTTTTTCCAATAATTCACCAAAGTCCATCTCCTATTTGATAGCTTAGGAGTGAAAAAGTTTTTATTATAGTGTAAATGTAATTCTTGCTATTTCAATGTGTGTGGTTTTATATTTTTCTTGTAGTATTTATTTTGAAATGTATAGCAAATATAACATGGAGATGGTAATAATTTTGTTTAAGGAACAAAATTATTGCTACTTGTAAATTTGTACATGATATCCTCCATTCAGCCTCTGAGCAATCAAAAATTATTACATAACTAGTATCTTTTGCAGAGTTAACCTGCTCAGCAAGCTCAACTACTTAGAATAGAATCTTAGAATCAGAAAATAAGCAAAACACAGATAGAAATAGGTAAACAGAAGTTATTGGTAAACATGTATTTTAGCATAAAGGAAGTTTTTAAAATGTTAGTTGTAGATACATTCCTTATTTTGTTTATTTGTTTTTATGCAGTACTGAGCATTGAACCCAGTGCCTCACATAAGCCAGGCAAGCACTCCACCACTTAGCCACATCTCCAGTCCAAGCATAAAGGAGTTCATGAGGACCTTACTCTTATGTAGGATAATGCTTATAGTAAAATGGTGATCTGATAAACCTACTTATTGCAAGTCAGAAAGTAAATCAGAAAGATGGGTAAATTGTTGAAGAAATGGGTTTGGGAGCAAGTACATTGTTTCATCATTTGTAAGACAACACCATGAATTGTATCATTCATTTATGTATGTATAAGAAAGAAAAAAATGCTCTCAATTACATTTTGACATTCTATTAATTGTGAAATACATCCTGATTTCAGAGATGCTATAATGTGGAAGATAAAGTCAATGATAATCCTATTTTTAAATCTAATTATTTGTTATTTGTCTGACTTGGACCAGGGAACTTCCTTGAGAAAAAATTTCTAATACATAAAAATGGGATAGTAAAAGGTCAAAGATTATTCTTTATCCTTTCCTCTTTACCTCTCCTAACCCAAGGTTATATCTGAAGATATCTACTGACTGGTTCCTATGTGATTTTGATTTTTAGGGATAACATATTTTAGAAAGTACATTTTCAGAAAATTTCCAATTCTTCTAAATTTTATTTTTATGGTTGAATTCTAATTATTCAAAATTTCTACTATTTTAATAGTGCCAAATACATATAGCATTAATTTACAAATGACTCTTTTTAAACAAAAGGTTGAATTTATGATGTTTGGCAAAGTAAAAATTTCCTGATTATATTCATCATATTCTTATTTTGAAGATTCTCAGGAAAGGCAGAATGACATTGTTTTCTTGAGCAGTAAAATATCGATAACTTCACTTTGTGTTTATTCTTTCAGGTTTTTTCAAGCCACATTTAATTGATAGGATGAAAATATTTAAGAGAAGGCTATCCCTCACTCCTTGAGGATGCCAGAATATTGGTGAATACTTTATCTGAGTTAGGTGAATAAATGACTATAGAAGAAAACATCAGCATTGATAACAGTACATATTTGGGATGGATAAGATGCTTCCCCCATTTAATTACTTTATAAACAATGTCAATTTACTGTCTAGAAAAGTTATAATAATGACCTTTTATTTCTCTCTCTCTTTCTCTCATTCCCTGGTGTTTTAGGAAACACAGAATTGTATACTTTCTCTTGCTTACTTGAATATTCTACTTCATTCCAACATTTTTACTATGCCTGTCTCAGGACATAATAAATTATTCTATCCCACATTTCTGTTTTTTACTAGTTCATAAATAATGATATATTGCATAATATTTTCCTATTTGTTAAATAACTATTTTGACATTTAAATTGACATTTAATTATTTTTACTACTCTTATAACCTGAAATAAGCAGTTTAAAAATGCATACAATATTTGTGAAATTTGTTTGTGGTCTCAGCATAGTTTTTCAATGTGTTAAATGCATATTAACTCTACTAAATTTTGAGATTTATCATGAATAAATTTATTGTTTTTTCAATTTTATGTTGTCACAGACTCCATCTGTAGTATTGAGCACATAAAGCAGGTAAGCATATAATGTTTCATGCATGTGACAGTCCTTTTTTTCAAGTCAAAGTAGTAATACATAGATAATGATATAAAATAAAGAGCTTGTTAAAGTGAATGAATTAAAACATAAACTGAGTCACATTTTTAGAACAAGTATACATATTCAAAATGAAAATACCCCTAGGAATGTTATAATTCCAATAAAGAAGATTACATGACTGGCTGCCAGCTGTGTCATGACACACAGATTACCTGGCAAGCCTTCCCTCACTGTGCCAGAGATTCTGATGTAGAGATTTGTGGCAGCAGGTAAAACATAGTCACCCTCACCCCTTGCACTGCATGTAGATGCTTGTGCTGTGAGAGGAGGGAAAGGCATAGTGGAAAGGGATCTACATTTTAAGTCAGAAGTCATGGGTTGAGATTTGATATGCTGAAACACTTGGTTGGAAAACTCCAGGGAAGTCATTTATTCTACCAAGGCTTCAGATACCATATTTTCTTTTATCTGAAGTGTCATTATTTACTCAATGATACCCATCATGTTGGCAGAATGAATACTTTACAGTCTAGTTTCTTTGCTTCAAAGTCTGCAGCATTGTATCTATTGACCCAGACCTCCTAGCTTCTGCTGAGTCTTCACTGAGGGCTGCTCTTTTGTGTTTAATGTGGAGGCAAGAGAGATGGGCCAGTAGTAAATTTAAAATAATAATTTGGATACAGTTAAATGGAGGAAGTGAAAATTTGCCTTTGTATCAAATCCCAAAATTTGTTTTAGACTTCTATTTTACTTGCAAGATGATATCTGCTAGATAACTGAAACTAAATTCTAATTTTCTTTCAGAAACCCATTGAGTTCTTGGTATTACTTAAATCCAGTGTGTTCAGAGGCATTTTTTAATTGTTTTTGATACCAGTAATTGATCCCAATGGTGCTTCACCACTGAGTCACATTCACATCTCTAGCCCTTTTTTAACACTTCAAGATGGGGTCTTGGTAATTTGTTAGGGTCTTGCTAAATTGCTTAGGACCTTGCTACCTAACTAAGGCTACTTTGAACTTGTAGTCCTTGTTAGCATGCCCAGCTCAGTTGTTTATTTTTAAGGTAGAAGAGCTTTGCCATTATGTTTGCAAGTGATATTAGAAATAATAAGTGCAGTATTCATTTTCATTGGTGGTTTATGGGACATGTTTATCTGTGGGGGGAGGGGTGGTACTAAGAATTTAACCCAGGACTACTCTACCATTGGGCTGTATACTAATTTTTTTAGTTTTCATTTTGAAACGGTCTTGGTAAGTTGCTGGCCTTTGGTTTTGTGATTCTCCTACTTCAATTACCCTGGTAGCATGAGTCACTCTACCTGACTAGGACACTTTTTCTTTTTTTGAGGGGTACCAGTGATTGAACCCAAGGGTACTACACCATTGAGAAACATCTCCATCACTTTTTATTTTTTTTATTTTGAGAAGGATTTTGCTAAGTTGCTCAGGGCCTCATAAGTAGCTGAGGCAGGTTTTGAATTCACAATCCTTCTGCCACAGCCTCCCAAGCCTCTGGGATTGCAAGCATGTACCACATTTGGCTAGGACATAATCTTTTTTAAAAAATTAGTTATTGTTCAACCTTTATTTTATACATTTATTTGTATGTGGTTCTGAGAATTAAACCCAGTGCCTCACACATGCAAGGAAAGTATTCTACCACTGAGCCACAACCTCAACCTCAGGAAATATCCTTAATAAGTATTTGACTACAAGACATAGCTCTTTTTTAAAAAAGGTATGAATCAAATAAAATAAAGCTTCTTGTTTGAGAACTAGTTAATATTTTAGACTAATTGCATATTTTCTGAAATATTTTAATATTATTTATTAAAACATGCTTAGTTTTTAACCTGGTAAAATGTTTACAATATTTAATTGTTTTCTAGTAGTATATATTGTTTTCTTTAATAACATTGCCTTTTACAATAGTAACTTTGACAGGTAGTAGAGAAAAAAATAGAAACTGTTGAATTTCCTCCTCAACAGACTTACTTCATATAATACTTGAGTGCATCACAATAGATATTGAAGAGATTGCAGGTAGTAAGGACTACAACAATCTGCATATTCTTACTTTCATTAATAGTTTTGACAGAAATTCTGCATCTTTTTGGTCAGTACCTGATAATTGCTTCTATCACATCTTTCTTATGGAGTTTAGGTTTGTTGTTGTTAGAATAAAAATTATTTTACACTAAAGAGAAGTGTAGAATTTTTTGTAAAGTACTTGCAAGAATGGAAAATTCTGAGCTCATCAGATTTTTTTAATGTTTATTTTTTTAATTTCTAAAATTAATTCATACCATTTCCCCTAAAATTTAAATATAAAATTATCATATGAAGCAGCAATTCTGTTCCTAGGGTTATACTCAAAAAGTTCAAACAGATTTACAAAGTCTTGTTCATATTATTTGCCACTTATAACTAAATAACTTTTATTTTTGGTACCAGGGATTGAACCCAGGGGCACTTAAATGCTAAGCCACATCCTCAGTCCTTTATATATTTTATTTAAATTCAGGGCTTTGTTGAGTTACTGGCTAGGTTGCTGCAGTTGGTTTTGAACTTGCAATTCTTCTGCCTCAGTCTCTTGAACCACTGGGATAATAGGCATGCACCACTGCAACTGGCCTAAATAACTTTAAAACATTATATTTTAGGAAAGTTTCTGCTTGGTAATACACCTGTGATTGTTTAAAGATTCTTTATATTAAAATCTGAAATTTGGGACAATAATTTCATAGTTTCCGTATAGATGATACTTAAGTTCTTTTGTTTAATTTACTAATTGACACAATTTTCTGGATGTCTATCAATAGGAATAAAAGTTCATTTAGGCAAGTATTATATCTTTTATATTTTATAGCATGCTTCATCATGAAGCATATACTAGGTAGTGAATTCATGAAGAAATGGATGTAAACAATCTTGAGATAGTTAAAAACAGCAAATGGATAAAATCATTATACTAGTTTTGTGATTATCTACTAATTTTTATTACATGAGAAAGGGATAGATATTACTAAATTAAAATATTTTTATAAATATTTTCATAAGAAATTGTTTTCACTGTACTACTTTGTATGAATAAACAACAGTTTATATGTAGTGATCTCTGTTACAACTTTAGTTTTCTGCTTTGCTTTCTCAATCCTTCCCACGTGATCCTGAATCTTGGCTGGTGATGGAATGATTTTTAAATACTGTGAACCACAGAGCCTGTGGTGAAGACTGACAGGTCTGACCATCTCACAGCATGCATTCCTTTCTCCACCAGTACACAGGGTCTTTCAAGAAACCCCCATTTGGATACCCCACAGTGTTACTGGAGGAAACCGTGGTTCCATAATGGTAATGCCCAGAAATGGAAGCAGATTTAGTAATTTGATTATTTGTCTATTTTATCTAACTTTCTGATTGTAGAACATGCAGGTTGTTAGATTTTAGTCTGCAAGCCTGTATTATCTGCTTTCTCTTTGTCAGTTAAAAAAAAAACAAGTTAAGAGTAGGAAGGACATCAGAAAGATGGAAGGTTCCAGAGAGGGTATTTTTGATACTAGAGAGAAGTAATATTTGAATACCTGTCCATCAGAAAGGAACCAAATCCCATAAGAAGGACATGCAGAATTTCAAAATGATTGGCAGCCTAGGGTTGTGCTTAATTTAGAATCATACCTCATTAATGCTTGAAATAATCACTATAGATAAGTAGAGTAATTAGATTATCACCTCAGATGTTACTCTTTTATTATTTCCTTTTAAATATCCAGGAAAATACATATCTGAAAGTTTCTATTTTATGTCTACTTCCCTGATCATTTTTGGTGGTGTCTATTTTTAAATTTTTCATAAAATTTTAGTTGCAGATGGGCACAAGACCTTTATTTTATTTATTTATTTTTACGTGTTCCTAAGGAGGGAACTGGAGTACCTCACATGTGCCAGTCACACACTTTACCACTTTGCTTCAATGACAGCCCTAGTGGCTTATTTTTAAAAATTCATGATTGATTTGACTTTTGCAGCATGTTATGTTTTTAAACATAACAATACAAAATTTTCTGAAATTTTTTGGGGTACCAGGATTGAACTCAGGGGCAATCGACCACTGAACCACATCCCCAGCCTATTTTATATTTCATTTAGAGACAGGATCTCACTGAGTTGCTTAGTGCCTCTCTTTTGCTGAGACTACCTTTGAACTCATGATCCTCCTGCCTCTGCATTACAGAGTGTGCCACCACACCCAGCCAATCAAAACAATTTTATTGTTTCATTAGATACTTATATTTACTGAAGATTCTGAGCATTTTTTCTACTGCTTGCATTCTTTCTAGCCATGGCCAATTATTACCTGATGTATTTCATAAAATTTGGGAATATGAACTCAGGCAATTTTTATCTGTGGGTAATGTGTGTAGAATTTACCTGTTTGGTTGTGACCTTACAGAATGGTATGCTGCAGTGAGCTCACATTGAGAGATGATTCTTAAATTTTCAGTCCATTTTGCCTGTTACACAAGGCTTGTTAATTTTTAATCTTAAACATTAAAATTAAGACAAATTCAGAAGCAAAAGTAGTGAATATTCAAGAGTAATTATTTCTAATTTTTCTAGTGCTTTTTACTATTCTTATCTATGCAGTAAGAGTTACTTCTGTGGTATATTTATTGCAAAGTGCCATGTAATGGTGTTCTACTGCACGTTCTTCCCATTGTTACACATTCAGTATCCTGTTGGTAGTGTGAAGTCTGCTATGGAGGACTGTTGTTGAAGGAAATCAGAAAACACTATGGGTCAGGGCTTGACTGACTATTTGTTGATTTTCTAAACCAGGAGCTTGTTAGTACATTTTTAGGTTTTGGGGACTACATCTCTGTTACATATTCTTTTCTTTGATTAGTAAAATTTAAAATGCAAAAATGAAACAAAACAAAATAAACAACCAAAAACATATTTAGTTCAGGAACCATGCAAAAGCTTCTATTCTTATGCTATACTCTTGGTCTAGATTTAAGAAAGCAATGTTGAAAATGTTAGGGAATGAGAGAAAATTTAAATTTACTATATCTCTAGCTATTATGTAGTGAATGGCACAAAAATTGAGCAAGTAAGTGTTCTTCTGTTTCTCAAAAAATACTACAGAAAAAAATATCTTACCCCACTGACAGTAAAGTTCAGACATAAGCCTGCATTGTTTTTATTTTTCTTAATTCAAACACAATGAGCAGTTTGATTGAATCATACTTGTTTTTAATAACATAATAACTTCGTTGTGTCAGGTAGTATTTAAGTATTTATTCATAGTCTGAGACTACCAAACATACCTCATAATTTTTTTGCAAGAGACTAGTGTTTCTGTGAAGGCTCAGTTGTACTTTAGATACCCAAGGCTTCATCTTTTATCCCACTGTGCATCTAAACCCAAGCACTTTCCTGCCAGTATCAGCACTGCTACCAAGAAACTGACAGTCTGTTTACATTTAAAAGCTCTTGACTATCAGTTCTATGTTAAATTTGCTTCCTGGGTATTGCCTATACATTCTTACCACTACTTTTACATATTTAAGCATTATATTTTGATCTACATTTCATTGGGGTAGGAAAATTTTCAAATGTTGCTAGAAATATAAGGCATGTTTAAATTCTTTAACTTTTTAGTGTGACAGAATAAAAAATTGTGATTTTTGATGTATCTGATATCAAATTTAAAAGATAAGGAATCAATCACCAGTACAATCATTTTTGGTGCCAAGTTAATTTTTTGTCTAGATATCAACATAAAATTTCTCCAGAATCTCTTTATAATAGAAGTGTAGTCCATTATCATTTGCAACTGCTTATGAATATGAATAGGACTTTTTTAGTATTGTTATCAAGACAAAAATACAGAAATAAGGGAAATTTTAATATTTATTTGTTCCACCCAGCAGAAGCAGCACGGAGAAAGGAGACACTACTACTCTTTAGTTTGACAAGATTTATTGCGTCCTCCCTGTTTCTCTGTCTCCTGTTGTTTCTTCTTATCTTTCCCTTCTTCTTCTCTCTCCCTCTCTCCTCCCCCAAGCTCCTAGTTTATCAGCCAATTATAGCAAAGCTTTCTCTCATGCAGGAGAGCATGCAGAGGAATGGCAGCATAACACAACATAAATCATGAGCTGTTCACGTGTGGCATGATATAGATAGCCAATTCTTGAGCCTGGTGTTAACACACCATAAGTTTCCAAAGAACTAGTAGCAGCATACAGCTTTTTTTAGGTACTTCCTTATTTTGGCAGCCAGTGCCCTTTGACTCACTACCAGGTGCCATCTTGCCCAAGACAGACAGCCAGCCCTTTGGCTCACTGTCAGGCACCATCTTGTCCAAGGTGGCCCTCAACAACTCCCCCTTTTTTATTAAAAGAAAAGGACAGGGACTGTGCCCGTCTTAGGTATCAGAGTCAGACTTTATCCTTACCCATCATTGGGAGTCAAAGAGCTGTTGGCATGCTTTGATCCCTGTCTTAGGTTGGTATAAAGTCCACCCTGTGTTTACCCAATTTGACTACCAGCCCTGTAATTAGGAGAGCCAAATCTGTGGATCAGAGCCCTGATCCATGGTCATAAGGTTTTGCCATACCACTAAGGCTTGCTGTCTTTGATGACTCCTTAAAGACAACAGATATCTGTGCAGCAATAATAAAAGCAAGAACAAAAATCCCATCATAGCAAAACTTCTGATCCATTGTTTACCAAATTATATTGCTGACTGTAAGAAACTAATGACTTCTGGCGTACCCAGGACCTTGACCTAAGTACTATTTATCACAAATATAGAATTTCTTAATAGGATAGCCAAATTAGTAAACTCTTTAGTCCCATGTCCCATTAAGCATGCTTCCAAGCTGTTTGGACAGATTTGCAGCAGCAGTAATATTAGAATAGGGTATAGGGGTAACACATAGTGCTTGGGCATGCACTAGACAGCCTGTCTGTGCAGTAACAGTCAGCATGTCCACTTGTTCTTGTACTAATTCCACTCTTTAGTTTAGAATCAGGATTCCCATGGCAAGATGTGTATTGATGTTTTCTGGGCTGTCAATGCTTTGGCAGTGGCTCGTGACAGATTGTTGAGCACATGAGCAGTAGGAATAGCAGTTTCTAGGACAAGTCCAGCAGCAGTGGCAGCAGCTGCAGCAGCCACCATAGCAACAGCGATGGCTATAATAGCTGAGGTACCAAAATCTCTTTTTGCTCTCATGGGTAGGAAATTCCACTCACTATGATTTAAGGTCACTGGGAATGGAATAAATTTAGGAATCCTGGCAATCACAGCCAGAGGAAATAATGAAGCATCCCAACAACTAGATACATAACCCTCTAGGTTAGCACAGTTAAGGATCTCAGTATCATTATCATTATTAGTAATGTCAATATTAAACTTAGAACTGTTATACAGAATGAACACAAATGGAGAAGTGACACATACAGGAGTAGGAGGGAAAGATTGATTAAAGGAAGAGAAATTGGCCTCAAACCCTGTATAACTATAAACTGGTGTATTACTTCCCTCTATATAGGCTTGAATTTGACTGCACCTTTATTAAATGAGAGAGAGATTGCCTCCCTGTATCATGGTGGTTTCTGAGTTGGCTAACCAGAGGAAGAAAAGACTAACTCTTAACTTGAATGTTAGACTAGTAAGAAGTGGCTTTACAGTGGAACCAGCTGGTAGAAAGGGATACCTTGAAATTCTGTACTAGGAAATAATTGAGGGAAAACTTGTGCATCATGAGTGATAGGCAAGGGAATAGGCCATGCGTATAGCAGTCCCCAGAATGTATCCCCAAAAGGTTTAGGAAGAGTTAACAACAGCAGTATTACCACCACTACCATCATTTTGTGTTTTGGTGCCATTTCCTTTCTTATGGACAGTTCTTACCAAGCACTCCGGGGCCCAGATAGGTTGTTGTTGGTCCTGAGGAAAAACATAAATAGATCCTCACCCCCAAATTAATACTGGGTCAGGTCTTTTCCAGGACCCAGTCAAGATGTCTTTCCACATTGCTTGTGAATGGCCACCAGGTTTTCCACTAAAATGTCTATCAGCCGCAGTACAGCCCATAGCATCCAAATTTTAAAATTTGAGGGTGAATAAATCAAGGTTAAGTTTGTTCTTTGGGGGAGGCTATTGCCCCTATTCCCCATTTTTGTTTAGTTAAGCAGACTTTTAATGTTTGATTAGCCCTTTCCATGATAGCTTGTCCTTGTGGATTGTAGGTTAATCCTGTAGAATGATAGATATTAAACTTTGAGCAAAATGTTGAAATGAAGAAGTATATGCAGGCCCATTATCTGTTTTAAATGATTTTGGCCTTCCCATAATAGCAAAGGCTTGAAGGCAATGACTAATTACATTTTTCATCTTTTCCCCTGTATGGGCAGTAGCAAATATATATCCTGAGTAGGTATCTACAGTTACGTGTACATCTTAGAGTACCAAATTCAGGGATATGGGTGACATCCATCTGCCATAGGTGATTTGGAAGGAGTCCTCTAGAATTTACTCCAAAATGAGGAACAGATAAATGAGGCACACAGGTAGGACACTGTTTTACTATATTTCTGGCTTGTTCTTTTGTAATGTTATATTTTCTTTTGAGAGTAGTAGCATTGACATGAAATTATTTATGGAAATTAATTGCTTCTTCTACAATATTAAACACATGAGGATCTTGAGTAGCTGAATCTGCAGTAGAATTTCCTTGAGCTAAAGGGCCAGGTAAACCTGAATGTGCTCTGATATGGCCTATATAAAGGTTCTTTGCGAGCCCACAGAAGAGTTTGTACTTGATAAAAGCATTGTTGTAAGGTAGGTTGAGGACTAATGGGTCCAGTTGTTTCAAGCGAGGCACAACTGGGCAATATAGAGACTGTCAGTATAAATATTTAAAGGTTCCTCAGGAAATGTTGGTAAGGCAGTTATTATTTCTAGTTCAGTTTTTGAGCAGCTTATGAGAAGTAATAATACTCTGTACTTTATCAGAAACTACTGTAGCTGTACCAGAAGAGGAGCCATCTATAAAGATTGTTTTTGCTGCTGGGATAGGTTGAGCCTTAACAATCTGAGGGAAAATAACAGGATGTCTTTTGAAGAAGCTGACTATAGGTGAACTTGGCAAGTGATTATCAAATGTGGCCATGGTGAAACAATAGACAATTGCCCAATCTTCATTATTGTTAACTAGTATTTCAATCTGTCTTGCTGTATATGAGACAATAACTGTCTGAGGATGAACTCCAAAAACTCCAAGGGCCATCTTAAGTCCTAATGTAACTAGACTTGCCACCATCACAGGATACGGGGAATAACATTTTTGTGGACCCATATCCAGGGTTCAGTTTGCCACAATAGACCTGTAGAAGTATATTTAGAATCTAATACTATGAGACTGAAAGGCAAGGATAGATCAACTCTATCACTATAAGCATTTTCTAAAGCTTGTTCTACTAACTTGAAGGCTTTTCTACCTTCAGGAGTTAAATTTCTGGGGGATGTAGGATCTGAATCTCCTTGGAGAATATCAAACAAAGGCTTAAGTTGACCAGTGGTGATTTCCAAATTTGGCCTTATCCAATTTATATCACCTAATAATTTTTGGAAATCATTTAGAGTCTTAAGCTTTTCCGTGGCTAATTAAATTTTTTGTGGCCTAACACAATATCTAATATTTGATGTCCTAGAAATGTAATAGGGCTGTGGATTTGCACCTTTTCTGGGGCCACATGTATCCCCATTTTACTAGGGTTTCAATAATATTGTCAAATACCCTTAATAAGTCTCCTGTTCCCTATGAGCCAAAAGAATATCATCCATATAATGGAGACAATAAAGTTCTTTATAATTCTGTCTAATCTGTGATATAGCCTGGCCAACATATATTTGACACATAGGGGGACTATTTGCCATTCCCTGGGGAAAGACCACCCATTGGTGTCTAGTATTAGGCCCTTCATTATTCAAAAAAGGAATGGAAAAGGCAAATTGAAGGCTATCCTTGGGATGCACCGGAATGGAAAACAAACAATTTTTTATGTCTATAGAGATGATATGATAATGCTTTGGAATAGCAGCTAATAAGGGAAGACCTAGTTGCACCGGGCCCGTTATCTGCATACTGGAATTTATGGCTCTCAGATCTTGCAAGAGTCTCCATTCCCAGACTTCTTTTTTTATGACAAAAAATGGGTGAATTCCAAGGGGAAGTGGAAGTAATGATACGGTTTTCCTTTAATTTGTTGACTATTTCCTGGCCCGCCTCTATTTTTTCTTTTGAAGGGGCCACTGGGGAAACCCAGATTGTATTATGGATTTTCATGTTATCTTTAATGGTTCAGTGGCCTCTGATTTGGCCCATGAAGAGCAGCAGCTATTACTTGTACTGTTATGACTGCATCATTGATATCCCTACAGACCTTTATAAGGTACTTAAATCTTTATTTTTTATGGTCTTATAGCTTCTTTACACCATTTATTTGCTTGCTCATAAGCTAATTGTTTTATTAAGGGCATTGCTTGTTCTGAATCCCAAATACTCTAGCAGCAGTTTGGATTAATCTATCAACAAAATCTGCAAATTGTTCGTTACTTCCCTGAATCACCTTGGACAACTGTCCCTGTAAATCTCCTGTCCCTTGAATTAATTTCCAGGCTTTAGTGGCAGCAGCAGCAATTTGTGCATACACTCCAGGATCGTAAATAATCTACTGTTGAATACCTTCATAGTTTTCTTCTCCTGTTAGCATTTCTACATTTCTTTGGGGGAAACCTGTGGCAGCGTTACTGCTTGCCATTTCTAATGAGGCTTCCTGCCATGCAGTTTTCCACACTAGGTACTGATCCCCTGATAGCACAGTTTTACATGGCCTTTTCCAATATTTTGGCACTAGATTTAGCCCCGATACTGATTCCGACATACTAATTGTAAATGGGACTTGTGGACCGTACGTAGCCACTGCTTCCTTAAATTTTTTTACTGTTTAGAAATCCAGAGTTTGGTGGAATCTTTGTCTATTTTGGTCCTCTAGCACAGGGAAAAATTATGGGACTGCTGAGGTTTCCTTAATGGGAGTATCTTCTCCCATGGTGAAAAACTCATCTGATTTATGGCATGAGTTAACTCCTCCCAGGGTACCTTGGGGGATATAGGGGGCACGCTGCTTCCTACAGGAAGGGATTGGTGTTCCTTCCTGACATAACTGGTGGGGGCAACTGTGTCCCTGATGCTCTTTCTAATTCCTCCCTGGTAAGCCCCTCTTCCTCTTCTTCCTCTTTATGAGAAGTTACACTTAGTTGTCCCTTTATCTCTTCCAGACACATATTTTCTTCTTCTACTAAAGTTTTTATTCTGCCTTTCTCAGATGTTAGACATTCCTTATGAGCTGCCACATGGAAAACGTACTTCTAGGTAATGGGGATTGCTTTTCTGCTTTGTAAGATCCTCTTTATGATGTTCCCATTGTGAGATATTTAGGACTCCCTCTTCCAAAAACCAAGGACTAACCTTGGTCAGTGTGGTTAGCTATGCTGTTACAGTAGATTACTTTATGGAAGTCCCATTAGCCTTAAGTACATCTTGTATGGTTCTTATCATTTGATTTTTTGATACTTGTGACCCCATATGGGAGTTATGTGACCCCTTCACTGGGGTTATGTGACCCCTTTCCCAGGGTTATGTGACCTCCCCCTTATACACTCTGGCCAGAGATTCCCGGGAGGTTATCCTACAGTTTTCCTGTAGCTTACCTTAAGTTACTTAGTTTTCCTGTAGCTTACCTTAAGTTACTTACCTGGGAGTATGCAGAAGGAGAACGAAGTTCCCTGTATGGGCCACCACTTGTTCTGTCCAGTGGAAGCAGAGTGGAGAAAGGAGACACTACTACTCTTTAGTTTGATGAGATTTATTGCATCCTCCTTGTTTCTCTGTCTCCTGTTGCTTCTTCTTATCTCTCCCTTCTTCGTCTCTCCTTCCTCTCTTCCTCCCCCAGGCTCCTAGCTTATCAGCCCAATTATAGCAAAGCTTTCTCTCTATGCAGGAGAGCATGCAGAGGAATATCAGCATAACACTACATAATCAGGAGCTGTCCACAGTCGGCATGATATTAGATAGCCAATCCTTGAGGCCTGGCATTAACACTGTCTAAAGTTTCCAAGAAAGTAGTAACAGCATACAGCCTTGTCAGGTACTTCCCTTATTTTGGCAGCCAGCACCCCTTGGCTCACTGCCAGGTACCATCTTGTCCAAGGACAGACCTCAAACAGATTTGGTAAGAAATCCTTGAGTTAATTTTAAAGTACTATTTTTAACTAGTATTTATTCATTAAAAGTTTAAATGTATGTTTCCAGGCTGTAAGTTGTATTAAACTCTGGATAATACTTGATTCAAGTCCTTTTATAATGTTTCATAATCTAAGAGTGTAAAAGGATTTTATTAGTACTTCATATTTGAAGACATTTGAGTTAATGTTTTGATCTTTTAACTGCACACATGCACTTACTATAAAAGACTGTTATTGATCTGATTTTTGTATGTTGGTTTTCTATAATTACCTGCAAGGATACTTACATAGAAGGATAAAATAAATATGCATTAAGTTAAACATTGTCCATTTTCCTAGTACTGATATTCATCAAAATATCTAAAAATGGGATCAGATATGGAAGTGACCAAGCTTCTGGGAAGTCACTTGATGAAATTCAGTCACCTACAGGTGTTTGCCTCAGAAATCATAACATAGATGGATCTCAATGGAGGTAACACTTTAAAAATATATAAATATCATTTATATGTGTGTTTTTGCATATAAATACACACACTATGTAAACATAATAATATAAATCAAGCAAATAAAGCAATTTGAAAATTTTCATGAGGAGAGCTTTTATATTATATCAGTGAGCTGTATTCTTACTATTTCCTTTTTCTAATTACTATTCCAAGGCAAGTACACATTAATCATAGTATTCTATATTCTACAGAATACAAAATATTCATTTTAGTTCCCTATTGAGGAAAAGTGATTTTTTTAAAATTCCAGAAATCTAGACTGACATCATTCTAGAGGACCTTAGCAAAGTCCTCTTTTCAGAAAATGTGATTTCAGTTATATCTCTTTGAGATTCATTTGGATAGTTCATATTCAGATTTTAAGAGAGAAAAATAAAATAAACACCAGATTTTTTTTGCCTTGCTTTATAAGTATCAGTATCATTTCCTTTGTGGTTCATGGCACCTAGAAATCCCTATTATATATAGTAAATTATTTCTCCATGTAAGTTATACAACATATTTCTTTTTATACCAATGGTATATTATAACTTTGAAGACACTAATTATGATTATTATCATTTAAGTATGTACTAAATATTAAAATTTTTCTACAAAACATAAAATCTTTAAAAATAGAAGTATGTTTCTTTTCTTGTAGCTGTAGAGGCAATGAAGATTAGAGTGTCCTGCTGGTTGGTTATATTTTTATTGTTAAAAGATTGTTTCAGAGTGAGTTAAGCAAAACAATATGGTGTTTGCTGTAATAAATTAGCACTTTTGACTCTTGAGATCAACGTGATATTTGTGTAATTATATAGTTATATCAATAATAATGAAATTGTACTTAGTTTTATTTATAATATATATGATTTTATCACAGGTATAAAAGATGTTGGCATTTGGATCTATAGGTAGATCATATAATTTTTTCATTGAAGTATATATTTTTCTCCCAGAGGTGACATGCTGTAGATTATATATATATTAGTTTAATTCATTTTAGAATCTAGACCAATTTAGTTTTTCATTCCTACCTTTTCGCATATACACATGATCTTCTCTTCATGGCCTAACTGATGATTTCAACTTTACAATACTGAAAAATCAATACATTTATTAGAACCCAAACTTCACATTTTGAATTTTGATCTTTTCCCTGTCTGGCAATATGCAGTATGATACTATTTGTGATGAAGTATCACAGCTCCCATTTAGCCATGAAGCCACATGACTAAACTACAGTACTCTATGGAGTTCTGTGCTGCTAAACTGTGATATTCAGTGATTAGGTACATTTAAGTGCATTTCCAACCCAATGATATTTTCACCTTAGAATTGGTTTATCAGGACATAACACCATGGTAAGTTGAAGAGCATGTACTCTTATTCCAAAAATTATTTTGGAATTTTTGTTTATTCTAGATGAGTTCTAGGCATTTTATTGTTTTTCACACAATAATCTTGATGTTTGATTTGGGTTATATAAAATATTAAAATTAATATGGTGATAACCACTATTGTTGCACTGTTTAGTCTAACCATTTGGAATATGGTATATATCTGTAGTTAAGTCTTTTATTTCTCAGTAAATATTTACACAGCTCCTTTTTTATCTCTTGTTTTTCATGATTTTATTATAAAAGGATTTCTTTTTATAGAATTTACATTTTTTGATGTGATGAGAGACAAGTTTCTCCTTGAAGTTTGTCTCTGCTCACATTCTAGAGTTATGATACCGCCATTTACCAGCAATGAGTCCTTCTCTAATGTTAGAGTTCAAACACTAGAGAAGCACACCAAGGCAAGCATTAAACAGGTTTTATTTAAAAGTATTAATAGAGAGTTCTCCCTGGAGGGAAAAGGGAGCCATGGCTGATGTTCTAAAGTCCCAATAAGTGAGTGCACCCTACATCTTTTATAGATTAAGGCCTCTTTTGTTCTCCAGTTCCCTACTCTCTTATCTCTCCTTCCTGCCTACATGACTAGGCCTGGTTTTGCAGGTGAGAAGAATACAGTGAGAAGCTGATTGGGCAGGGGGAAGTCCAAAGTGATTCAGCCAGGTAAGATCCCAGAGGGCATTAATTAGAAGCTCCTTTCTTGCAGTCCTTGATAAGAGCAGGCAAATTTCATAATCAATGGGATCCAGAGATCATTGATATTCTATTCTCCCAGGGGCAGTCTCCAACTTCAAAAGGCAGATGGCTTTTATGCCACCATTTCCTGGATTTTACCTGATACCCTATTTCTACACTAATTGCCTGTTCCCATTCTGGCTTCAGTTAAATGAAATAGAACAACTTTTTCTTCTATTAACAGCAAAAGAAAACATTTTAATTTTCTTTCACATGTTGTACTTAAAATAATATTACCTACTTATTTAATTATTTATATTGATCACATGTTGTATCTGCATGTTCCTACCATATGTTGTAATATTTTCAAAGCAAATCCAAGATAGATTTACTAATGGAATGATCCCAAAATATCTGAGTCCAATTTGTATTATATCTTTTCTATAAAACTGCATCATATACCTTTGCTTACAGTAGTAAATACTTTGCCTTCAATATATTATGTATAATTAATGTAGGTAACGTTTAAACTGCAGTTAACTTCAGCTAATTATTGCTACAAAATAATACTCTAAAGTGCATGAATCAAAAAAAAGCCTGTCTTTTTGTTTGATTACTTTTTTTTCCTTTTCATAGGATTTAAAGAATGGTTATCCCTACCTTGCAGATATCAGAAAGCTGATGGTATCTTGAAATGTTGCAGATCAAAAGTCCACCATTTTATGAACCATTGAGCTGGAGGTCTCATAGAGATTTTTTAGTAAGTTTTTGATATCCTACCTGCATCATCAGATCTACTTTTTTCTATTATCTGAATGTAATCTTTTAATTTTTGGCAGTTATGGGAATTGAAGCCCAAAATTTGCACAAGCTAGACAAACTCTGTGAATTAGCTAAAACACCAGCCCTTAACTTAATAATGTAAACTTCTGGGTTTTATTATTTTCCATTCTTTAGGGTTTATTGTAACCCTTAACATGCATGTATATTGAAATGGGGTTTAAGCTATGTTATAGTTTATTTTTGGTAAATTTTATTGATAAATGCTAGGTATGCAGAATATGTACCACATATATCTTCTTAGATGTACTGTTCTAGATACAATGAACATTGTTAATACTTATGGATTATCCAGTGAAGTACCCAAACCATCACCCTACAACGCAATGAGTATCTGCAGTGTTAACATACCTGTATGAGTAGTATGTAGTTGAATAAAATTTTAAAATTCCCAGAAAGTCCTTCTATTACCATTCACTTCATTTAATACCCCTCACCTATAGACTTGATCCCTGTATCTTTTATACCAAAGATTAGTTTTACCTGCATGCATCATACTATTTTGATCATATTATTACAGTATGTTTTAATACCTGGAACTTTCTTTTTCTCATAAATGCACATTCTTAATTACCTTTGAAATGCTTAATACTTCTATTCTGATTTTTCTTATTCAATCACTGAACTTTGCATAATGTATAAAAATTATTTCAAAAATTTACGTAGATGTGGAAATATATTATTTATACAGTTGGTATGTATGTACATACACATGTACTAAAAGCCTTGTATCTGGATATGTATGAAAGTGTACAGTATGCATATTTTGTTGTTGGTTCCTTTTGCTGTGTTAAGTTTGTGAGTTTTATCTATGTTGTTGCTTATAGTGATTTTATTTGTTTTTCTTGCATGATGTTTTAGTATATAATTTTTTTCTGTACTGGGGATTGAACCCAGTACAATTACCAACTGAGCTATATCCCCATCCCTGTTGTACTTTTTAGTGTATTACACTTTTTCAATTCTGCTGATGGTCATTTTGCTTCTATTCAGTTTTTTATGATTTTCAGATAGTGCTAAAACCATTCCTGTGAGTTTTTTTGCTTAACATATGTAACACTTCATACCTAGTGAAATTATTGGATTATACACACACACACACACACACACACACACACACACACACACACATATATATATATATATATATATATATATATATGTTCAGCTTTCCTAGAAAATATAAAAAGTTTTCCAATATAGTTATATTAATTTATACTTCCAAAATCAATGTATGATTGTTCTGATGGTCTTCTTGCCCATTTTTGAGACTGTCTTTTTCTTTTTTAATGTTAACTTTTCTGGTAAAACAATGGTCTCATTGTGATTTTTATTTTGCATTTCATTGTCTAAGTTAAACACTTTTAAATGTGTTTGTTGACCATTTAGGTATCCTCTTTTTTAGATTAATTGCCCAAGTCTGTTGTCTATTTCCTACTAGTTTTTGGACTTTCCTTACTGTTATAGGAATTCTTTACATTCCACATAAAGGAACTTTGTCAGCTTTGTGCTTTACAAACATCTTCTAGAATGTAGCAATTGTCCTACCACTTGTTATTGAAAGGACAGCTTTTCTTGGTGCACTTTGATCTTTGACATAAGTTCAGGTGATTGCATATTATGTCTTTTGGATGACTAGAGTCCTCTACTGGGATACATAAAAAGTGTTGTAATAAGTAAAATGGAAAAAAAAGTAAGTGGTCTGCAAATCAAAGTCTTTAGAGAAGAAAGCACTTGAGATGGTCCTTGGAAGATGGGTAGAAATTTTCAATTTGAAAATGAGTCTATGAACGAGGACATTCTAAAAAGAGGAAATTTCATTCAATAAACTCAGAGATAGGAATGTGTATGTTATGTTAGGAAAATTGTAACCAATAAGAAAGGTCAATAAGTAATAATTTATTTTAAAATGGAATTTGAAAGTACAGGATGAACCAGAGTATAAAAAGCATGAGATATCCATTCAAGGAGTCTGAACTTCCAATTTAATAAAAAGTGTTTATTTGAACAAGGGCTGACATGATCACATTTTTCTTTCAAATAAAGCTTCAGAAAAAGCAGAGAAATGAACTATAGGGAGAGATAGACAAGGGTCATGTAGATGAGTTAGGAATTTACTCCAAATTAGGTATAGTGTGGCCATATATGAAAATAGAAAGTAGTACACAGACCCTAGAGGTCATGCTGAGAGAAGATAGATAGGACCTGGTACCTGATTGAACTTTGTGTCTGAGAGAGGAACAATTGATGATGAATTCTGTGGTTTTCAAAACTATTTATCTCCTTTCCATATTATATCATGGGATTGTTTTCACAAAAGCTTCTTTGATTAGATATTCTAAAGTGTATAATTACTTTATTTTGTTTACACTCTGAGCACATTGACAAAGTGTAACTAACTTGATTTGGGTGCATGCCTGTGATTATTATAGTTTTGCACATCACTACTTAAAACATTTTAAGTGACATTTTGTCACTTGATTTTCTGGTCAAAATTTTCTTTGGCTACAATTTTTTAAAAGATTTGGACTTAGATGAATTCTAAGATGTTCTGTTAAGGAGGGAAAGAATGATTTAAAACCATGAGATAGCTTTTGGGGGGATTATCAAATCCACGGTCTCCAGAATACTAAGTGCTCTACCAATAAGTTCCATCCCAACACTTACCATGCAGTTCTCAAACTGTCATTTTAAAAGAGTTGTCTCTTGCAGTCTATATGAAACACTATTATGAATGCTTAATGATTAGGGTTTTTTATTGTTGTCTGCTCATATCCATTTCCCATGCTTTTTGATTTTGAAATGACTTATAATTTCAGATTAATCATGCCAGCTCTATTTTGGTTTCTGTCCATTCAACCCTTTTGTTATCATTTATATTACTAAGTAGATTGTTTTTAATATATATTCAAAAATTATTCTTCAAAATGAAAATCTTTACCTTGTGTTTATTTGAAGTTGAAAAGTAGGCAAATGAATGGGATAGTGGAAAAGAGGTGGAAAAAGGAAATTATTTTTCACAACCCATAGAATTCAAGTTACATAGATGCCATATTCATTATGTATCTAAAATTAGAGTTTTTTCCTCAGTGAGTTCTATTCTTCATATAGAAATCTGAATTATAGAACTTATGTTTGAAGAACAAGGGTGAGGTTATAAATGGATGGAAAGCAGCTGGGTAAAAACAAATATTCTTCACATGTATTATTAAGAGTTCAAGTTTCCATGGATAACATACCTTTAATCTTAGATGGGAATTAAGAAAATGAATACTAGAATTTATTTTTGCTGGAGGGAGTGACAAGGAATGCTGATGGGATCTATAAATCCATGGTCATCTACCTCACATGCATCCTCAGTTTTGCATATAGCACTGTCTTACTCTAAGCAAAGAGCTGATCTCTTCTACATAATAGAACACATGCTGTAAACCTGAAACTTCCCCATTTTCTAAATAACAATCATGAAAATCTGTCTACACTTACTCTCTTCTTTTCAATCATGTTTCCCTTTTGTCCCACCTCATCTGCTTAGGGTTATTGGAATATCTGTTATACCTATAAAACTCTTTTATATTCAGTCTCCCTTTCTTCACTTCATCTTTCCATTGACTTTCTATTTAAATAAACTCTTTTAATTTTAGATTAGCAGAGAAATTAGAAAATACAGTAATTTACCATAAACACAGTTATTTGTATTATTAAGTAGAATGTTACCTTAATACATTTCATACAACTAAGGTACAAACATTGGTACATTACTATTTACTAAACTCCACAATTTATTCAAATTTCACAAGTTGTTTGCTACCATTTTTGTCCCAGAATCCCATCCAGGATTCCATGTTACGTTCAGTAGTCATATCTATATTAAAGATATTGGTTATTGGATTGGGAAGTGCTATGCAATATTTATGTATGATTGATAATACATGAAGTATTCTCTTAAACAGTTAAATATTAAATTAATGGGAAATATTATAGGCAGAGAATTCATAAGAGTTTTGTTGCATTTCCAATAATAGCATATCAGTAGAACTTTTACAGACTTTTAATCAATAGAAAGTCTATATATAAACATGTGTCATTATATTAAAATTAGAGATTAGGTACATTAGAAATGCTTATTTCTTCCCAATGGGGATTCCTCCCATGCTGATAATTTTTGTAAAAAAATTTAAAAAAGGCCCAGCAGAATTGAGGTTTTCAGTCTCTTTTCTGTCTCTACATGTCAAGGAGAAAAAAACATTTCTGTCAAAAAGAGCAATTCAGTAATTCTCACAGGGAGGGAAATGGGTGTTTGAAGTGGCCTCCTGTCCATAGTGTTTTTAATAGTACTCACCTTTAATATGGCACCTGTAGAACCTCAGCATATTCTTGACTTGTTCTAAAGCTATATTAGAAATGCATCTCCAGCTTAAAACAGTTTGATGACTGTGATGCATGAGTTATTTTGCTAAAAAAAGCCACCTAGAACTCTTATTGCAATTGCTACTGCTTACAAAGTACACTGATTATAGGAAGACAATTACAGTTGTAATTTATCTGTATGATATTTTTAGTTTTCATGTGGTTTCTGTAAGAGCTATCTGAATAGGAATTTCTTGGGCTATCAAAAAGTAAAGTATTTTTAGAAGAATGAAATAGCAGAAGAATGATTGTCTTCTGTCTGGAAAGCAGAATTAAGGGAGTTTTATATTATATTAAAATATAAAGTTCATTGATTTTTTTAGCTAT